>NC_081547.1:29409752-29589845 GCF_901000735.1 Corylus avellana
AGTGGTGGTAATGGTAACACGCCAATCACATTCAAATGGGTTCTTCTTAACATCCAGATTTGGATTCAAATATGATATGGGTAGGTGGTTTTAAAGCTCCTGTTTGATGGTAAACAGGAGATGGGGTTTCGTTTCTGTGTTTTTAAGCATTTTAGGCTTTTTAGGCGTTGTCCCATTGAATTTGCATGTTTCAATATTGTTTATATAATCTAATGCGCGTATCTACCGATCTTGAGTGTGAGCGATAGAACATGTAATTTAATTTTTTTGGAGTCATCACATAATGGATATGATGGAGGGAGTCATTTTTACGACTTTTATGCGCTTATCCCAAATTTTGTTATGAATGGTAACAATTGTTGAATTTTTTTTTACTCACTAATACATATTATTAAACCTATTTTTTTAATGAAGGAATGGCTACAAACTTTCTTAGTGTTTATTTGTACTCATTTTTAGTTGGAAAAGGGAAGCAGTGATTTTAAGGTCTCAATAAATTGTGCAGAAATTATCTGATCAGATGGTATTGGTCAATGATACATTTACATCTTGGGTATTTAGGGTGCTATTATCCTTTAGGAAGCAAAACAACCCAATTGCATGTTGATTAAATGTTTATTTGTTGTCTTCAAGATGGATTCTTTGGTTTCTTAAATATCAGTTGTGTGGCTATAACAGGCGAGAGGATTGAAGAAACATTTGAAGAGGCTCAATGCCCCAAAGCATTGGATGCTCGACAAACTTGGTGGTGCATTTGTAAGTCAAATTTAAGTGTTTTTTGTCCCAACATGATGATGTTTTGCATGGTACACCTGTTTAGAAAATGTACTCTTTGACTTTTTAATTAATTTTATTCTCTCTGTGTAGGCTCCCAAGCCTTCATCTGGACCTCACAAATCCAGGGAATGCCTTCCATTGATCCTTATTCTACGAAACAGGTTGAAGTATGCTCTCACTTACCGTGAGGTCATTGCCATTTTGATGCAACGCCATATTCTGGTTGATGGGAAGGTCAGGACGGATAAAACTTATCCTGCAGGATTCATGGGTATGCACATCAAACTCTTGATTTTTTTTATTAAAAAATTGGATATTTGGTTGTATTTGTATTTGTATTTGTGTGATGCGTTGTATTTTCATGAAATGGTCTCATGTGGAAGTGGGAATGCAATTGAGGGAAATAAAAGGAAAGTTAGCAAATTAATATTTGTTAAAGGGGAATGCTGAGCAGAAGTTCGCTCAAAGATATGATTTGGATAGTTGAACCCACATATATAGAATGTTGCAACTACTGTAGGAAAAAATAGTGCAGGGCAATTAGCCATACTCTTTACTGTATTACATATTCCATGGCTTGAGGCAGACAATAGTTTTAGTTGTTTTGATCAATTTTTGACATGTAGGATGATGCCTGCTTCATTTTAGGTGCCCAGTATTTATTTGTCCTAACATTTATTTATTTGATCTTATTGGTTGGGAATGTACTCTTCTATTAAATTATGCTTGGTTATCACAGATGTTGTATCAATCCCTAAAACAAATGAGAATTTCCGTCTCCTTTATGACACCAAGGGTCGGTTCCGTCTCCACTCAATTAGGGATGAAGAGGCAAAGGTAATGCCATTCTGTCCTCTTAAATATGCGTTTAGTTACTTTCTTTAGCAAGGATATGATTTAAATCTTGGGAGTGAGTGAATGTAGTTTTTGCTAGTTATGAATGATTTGATATTTTTTTCATATAGAAAAAGAACGTAGTTGGAAAAAATAAAAAAAATTAGAAACATGCTACTATTTCATGCCACTTTCCATAGATATAGGGATTGTAACATCTTCTTCTTCATCTCTAACTATCCATTTTCACGAACTTCAAAGTTCCTTGGGTTCCACTCTCTAAAGACACCTCATTTAACAATGATTTGATATAAGAGAGTTTTCAGCATATTGAAGTGCATGCCCTTTGTGAAGAGATATCCCATCAGTGTATACACAAGGTGAACCTAGTATCAATAAAGACCAAATCAACTTCTCAGCTTCACTATCATGGATGACAAAGGATTTCTTCCACATTTCAACCTGTCAAGCTTTGCTTTTATTCCTCTAGTTATTTGTCTCATATACTGTCTATGTAAAGTTTGCAATTACATAGAATTCCAGATGTTTATCAGTGAGTTGTCCTAAGTCATAAAGTTTTAATAGACAATAATAAAACATATTAGTCTTTTTGTGTCATGGATCATCCTTAATCGTGTTATTCTGACATTTTTAGTGTGCTTTTGCAGTTTAAGCTCTGCAAAGTCCGCTCTGTTCAGTTTGGCCAAAAAGGTATCCCTTACCTGAACACCTATGATGGACGAACCATCCGCTACCCGGACCCTGTAATTAAGGCAAACGACACAATCAAGCTAGACCTGGAGAGCAACAAGATCACAGATTTCATCAAGTTCGATGTTGGGAATGTAGTCATGGTGACAGGTGGAAGGAATAGGGGACGTGTTGGAGTCATCAAGAGCAGGGAGAAGCATAAGGGTACCTTTGAGACCATCCATGTTCAGGATGCCAGTGGGCATGAATTTGCAACTCGGTTGGGGAATGTGTTCATCATTGGAAAGGGGACAAAGCCATGGGTTTCCCTTCCTAAGGGTAAGGGTATTAAGCTGACAATCATTGAAGAGGCCAGGAAGAGGCATGGAGCAGAAGCAGCTGCATCTACAGCATAAAGAATCTTGGTAAAAACATTCTTCAAAGTGACTAAGTTGACAGTTATTTTGTAGTTTGATCCCGGATTTATGCTCCATTTTTTTGTCCTTTTTATTATGCTTCGAAGTTTGAAAAGATTATCTTAAACTATTGTTATTTCGACTTGAAAATTTTGCTTGACTACTTTAATATTTGGTTCTCGTGGTATTTTTCTTTCTCTGGATGAATTTCTTCGTTCTTTCTGGCCATAGATGGGCAAGCTTTCCTGCGACAAATAGTAGTAGCATCACGTAGAGGCCATCTGTAGGTTATAAGCTCATAATTCTACGTGACGTCATGAGACTTGCAAGGTACTGGATTTTCATGGATTGGGATTCCCCTACAATTCTGAATTTCTGTGTCGGGCAGCCCACAGCGTTAGGTTTGTAAGCCTTGCACCCGAGGCCACCTGGGCCTGGTGGGCTCTAGAGCTCCCTTCTTTGGGGATTGCCCAAATAACACTGCAATTCGGGCATCCCAGTTGTAGGGAATACTAATTCTCGGATTTTCTTGTAGGTGGTGGCGATTTCCGTCCACACCTAGAAAGTTTCAAAATAGACGAAAGTTTTGAGCGAGTTTTTGAAATGAGATTTTTTTTTTTAAGACATTCATGGTTAAAAAGAAAAGAGTGGGGATTTATAAAAAATATTTTAGCTGTTTCCTTAATTTGTTTGTCAAATAGGAGTGCATCCGAAAAATTCGTCCAGGTTACATGTTAATCTATGTTATAAAAACACTGGATACCATAAAGGCATGCGTCATGAAAGTGTCGAAAGTGCTTCCAGTATTTGCTGCATTCTCTTTGAAGATCTGGAATGTGCCAGTCGGTGGCAGTGCATTAAGATAAACCTTCGATGTAGGAGAAAGCGAGACAGAGACCAATGAAATTCGGGATATATCGGAAATATATTGTTGATAATTTTCATGGTTTTTATGCCAAGAACATGCAAAGACAAGGAGGGTCCCCCTTTTAACAAATCATAAGGGCGAAAGTTGAAAGAAGCAAGAATAATTTCTTGGACACTGAGCGACCCACGATTTGCTTTGATGGAGCTTTGCAAGCAAATTTTATGGGAGAACCCAAGAATCCTGCAATCAATTGAATCCGACTAGTGAAAAGTTTTCAGCCCTCGACTTTCGATCGCTTTCCTTCTTCGAAAGAGCCAAAATCTACAAGATAATGAAGGCTGTGAATGTTCATTCTTTCTCATTTATTAAAACTTAGGGACCAAGAGTCTGATTTATCAAAACTTGAAAGGCTTAATAAGTTTGATTTGAACTGTTTAATTTAAAATGAAAGATCTAGGTAGATTGTAATACGAGTGGCGTATAAGCGGTTGAGAATGACCAAATCACTTCATTTGGTTATTGGGAGTAATTTGACCACTTTCAAGTTGGCTTTTAAGAATGGCCAAATCACTCTCTTTAACTACAAATTGGTTTGACCAATCTCATTAGCCGAGTTGAGGGTGGTTTGGTCACTTTCAAAAGTTGGCTTAGGGTGGTTGAACCACTCCCATTGGTCAAAGGACTGGTTTAACCAGTCCTTATGACCGCCCCAATAGCTTGCATGCCACGCTTGGCTTGCAAACTATCTTTTTTTTTGTTTTTTTTTTTCTCTCTTTCTTATATGTTGTCGTGTTCTAGTGGTACAATAATTAATGGAGTCAGTTATTTCTACTTGCATTGACATTATCGGACACAATCATGGTCCCAAAAATGGGTTCCAAGAGCTCTAGCCGGCACCCAGGTCTAGTTTCCAGCCCCTCAACTCGTATGGTTCTCCTTCCAGACATTAAAAAAAAAAAGGAAAAAAAAAAGTGAAGTATAAAGATAGTACGCAATGAGAGTCTATTTGGCCTTACAATCTTGCACATCAAATGTTACGATGCGAGTATCTTACATTGATTAAGAATAATTTTAATCATATGTATATAATTTTTGGGCGAAACTCTCTTTGTAAACCGGTTCTTAATTATGAGTTCTATTCAAGGTTTGGTATTAGAGTCAAAACATAAAGGATTTAAGTCACAAAATGGACGACCTACATGCTACATTAAAATACTGATAGGTGTACAGAGCTGCTAAAATAAAAAGGGTACGCCGGTTTTAAAGGTGAATTATACAAAAAATTTGTATCATCAAAAGTGTTTTTATTTTTTAAACAAAATCGCAAAAAACATTTCATTTCATAGTGCGTTTATAAAAAAAATAAATAAAAAATAACTGCTTAAAAAAGTAAAAAATTATATTTTTAAAATGTCAAACTATAATTTAACCAAACACTTAATTGAATTTTTAAAAATTAGATTTTAATATCTGTACTTTTTTAAATATCGCGTATTGAAACCATAAAACCAGACAAACCTTGAATGATCATCCTGTTCTCATCTTATTCTAATTGGTCACAAATCACAATGGGAGCAACTGAGCAAGACAGATATATGGAACTTCAAAACAATTCAAGCAAAAGGAAATATTTATTAGCTTTCTTGTTGCAGT
Source organism: Corylus avellana (assembly GCF_901000735.1). NCBI lineage: Eukaryota > Viridiplantae > Streptophyta > Magnoliopsida > Fagales > Betulaceae > Corylus > Corylus avellana. The sequence continues at coordinate 29,414,991 of NC_081547.1, forward strand.
GGAATCCCTACTGAGGAGATGAACATCAAGTCCCTACTAGCCTTCTTCTACATCTAACCTCAAAATTCTAACCACAATCAGAAACTCTAAAGGAAGCTACCAGTTTCCACAGTGGTAAACATGAATGAAACAAAACCACACATCATCTAGCAGCAATTCCTTAATACTCATCGTACAACACCTTATCGAAGTGCCAGACTCCTGAAAATTCACAACACCAACCAGTTTAATTAGGGAGCAGGAAAAAAGAGCTTAAGCAACCAGTAAAGAGATAAGGGTTAAAAAAAAAATGCAATTCTAGAAGCACACGAGAATGCCTACCATGTCCTCCTTTCCCCACTTTTCTCAGCTGTGCAACATATTTTGATAATGTCTGGATAAATTCCATCTAAAAAAGAAACACCCATCAGGCCAAAATCATATAAATGCAACATCAATTCCCCTAGGGGTGGCTAGTCGTGTTTGAGTGTCAGGTTCGGGTAGTGTCAAGGTAGGGGTATAAGACTATATAAGCCAACCATAACTCAACTTATTTAACTAAACGGGTCAAACTTTTTAACTCTAACTCTCTAATTTTGGATTGAATTCAGATCGAGTTCGCAAGTTATGTCAAAAATATACAGCAATTATGTTGTGTGTCGGGTTTGAGTCGTATCGAGACATGGGTATAAGACTATCCTATCCTATATTGAGGCTCCTAGAAATTTCGAGATCCCAATTGTTAGAAGATGGAGAGAACATTTTGCTTACCTGACCATCTAAAAACTCATTTTCAACAAAATCTGCCAACGGCGCATCATGGTTTCGCTTGGCAACCTGTTGATAAAAATCAAGAGCACAAATATATATAAAAAGAAAAAAGAAAAAAAAAAAGAAAAGAAAAAAGAAAGGCCCTCAAACTAGGCAAACAACAAGGAGTAAGAAGAGATGTATTACGCCGATCAAGTTGAGGAGCTTTTCATATGAAAGCTTCTCGAAAGACAATGCAAGCTCCATAGCTGAAACAAGAAAATAGATAACATGATGTTAAAATGATATATTTTTCTATTCCACGAGAAAAAAAGTTAAAAGTATTAATTCAACACTTGATGCCAACTACTAAGATAACGGTCTCGTTTAACAACGTTTTTTGGAGGAGCTTTTTGCTTAGGGTTAGACGCTCTAACAAACAATTAAAAACACAAAATACTCAAAATTATTTTCACCTTATATCGTATCTAAAAGCTTTTTCAACCTAAAAGTGAAAAAAACACTCTCTAAAAAACTTTATTAAACAAAGTAAAAACTATAACAATCATTAATGGTATTAAATCCATGTCATCTGTCCACCATACATAAACAAACCATTAAAATACATTTAAGCAAACGATATATATCACAAGATACACATCCATTAATACTTGTAAAAACAGAAGGCAAATATTCCTCGTCACCATTCTAAACTTAGCATTTGCAACCTGAAAGACCAGAGAAACAACACAAGCAACCCCATAAAAAATATGATTTGGCAAACAGATTTTCAGTAATTTGTTTCATAACAATTTAGATAGTAAATGTGAAAATTTTTTATAGGAACGAATTGTCTGAAACTTACTTAAACAGGTGGATTCCACAAGAATTTTTTTATATTTGCTACTCGAATTGCATAATTAGAAGAATTGGAAAAACTCACCATACAATGCATCTCCCTTCTGAGAATGATCGTATTCAGAAGGAGGCACCGCTATAGATTGCAGCTTCACTCTTCCACCTCGACTGTTCTGAGCATTTCCGAAAAGAAAAAGCAAAGTCACGAGTAAAAAAAACAAAAAAGAAGATATAAAAACAGATCAAAGAGGGCAAAAGTAATAACAATAATTAAGATGCAGGTGCATCATATCACCTGATATTCCATCAATTCCTCGGCATTTGTCCTTCCTGTTTTACTCAAATCCTTAAAAACCCTATTTACAACAAAATATCGTAACTCAGATTTAACAAAAAATTAAAAAAGCAAGAAGAAGAAAGAGACAAATACAAAAGGAAAAAATTAGAGTTTAAATAATATATATATATAAAAGAGAAAAAGAAAAATTACTTGGCAAGACCCTCCAGGGCAACGTTGTCTCTATCAAAGTAGGCAAACATGGCATGGTAAATGTACGAGAAACTGAATTCGATACTGTCATTCGAGCAGACAAAAGACTCAAAATCGGAATGAGCAAACAAACGAATCACAATGAATTCACAAAACATGTAAAAGATTCAAAGCGATGAAATCCAAACAAAAAACCCACTTGATCTGCTCGTTAACCGCGGCCTCGCACTCGTCGGAGTAGCTCTTGCGAGCGAGCGAGAGGTGAGGGTCGGTGGGGATGAGATCGAGCTCCTTCTTGGCCTCCTCGAAGGGCTGGAACGCGACGCCGGCCGGCGGAAGGTCACCCTTCGAAGCCAAGCAGATAACAGAGCCGCTAAATTTCTTGGCCGAAGAAAATCGGAGACTCGAAGGCAAAGAAGCCGAAGAGTAGTTCAGAGGAGAAACTGAACGCGAAGACGGTGATGAAACAGAGAAAAACAGAGGACCCAGAGTCTCTCCGCAAGGTGGGTGCAAAAGAGAGACAGCTGGGGCAGCCTTAAGCAGCATGGTGTTACAGAAACAGAGAAACACAGTGCAAATTCAGAGAATTTCAAGAGGCAGAGGAAATGAGAAATATGTGTGTTGTGAGGAGCTGACGGAGAAAGAGGGCGATATATATGGACGCTTGAGCAAATTTGAATTTACCGAAGGGAGTGAACCAGTATCAAGGATTTCGATCAGAAAAAAAAGGAGAAGACAAATTGACAGATTATGATTTGAGAGATTTCCTCATCCAGATTGCCTTTGGGATCAAGTCTTTCCATAGTTACTGCATTTTTTTTTTCTTTCCTCTGTTTCATTGCCATTCGAAAGATAATTCAGAATTTCAAATTAATACAACTTTCGGTGATACACACATATGAGTGCAGCTTTACAAGGGGATTTCCACGAATCCTTGGGATTGATTGAAATTGAGAGAGAATCATTTAATGGGTTTAGAATAGATTTTAGAGTATTACTTACATGATGCCACAATTATCGTTAATGAGGCCAGAAAAGTAGTTATTTGTTTTTGTTTCCCATGTTTTCCTTGCTCGATTTGCTGCAAATTATTTCTATGTTTCGGCTGATTAAATGGTGGAGTGGTTGCTAGTTATCGAGATAGTCATTGAGAAGAGAAATGATATTCTTCCCAAAATTTGTCTCCAAAATCTGCTTCTCATATGATATGATATGTTTCGATATTATGTAATTTATTATTTTGAAAAATGTATAATAATTTCATGATACTATCATTTGAAAGGCAAATTTTTTTTTTTTTTTGAAAAGTGTAACATTCCTCCATTGAGAATGGCAAACCACATTATTTAGTCACTGGATTGGTTCCATATAGCTATATTTCAAAATAAAAGTTTTGCTAAAAATTCTTTTGCTCTAGTGAACTTTCAATACCTTGTAAGATTTTTTTATTTCTCTTTTTTCTCTCTCCCGCATAGATGAACCACCCCGTCATGACCATATATAAGGTTAGAATAATGCTATAAAGTCTTCTTAGAGTCCTCCTAAATGTGATGTGACTTTTAAAATTATCATTAAATTTGAAATATGAATGACTCTAAAAAGACTTATAAAATTACTCTATAAGGTCATCTAGGAAAATTCCTAATACAGAATCGAATCCATGGTGCCCCGAGTTATGATTCATCTCAAGCCTGCCCTTTTGGTCATCGACTCATTAGGCTGCAGCCTGACGGGTTGTTCTTAGCTTGTTCTAATTGGTCACATACATTTGGAGCAAACCAGTGATATATTGCACTTCAACACAATTCAAGCAAAAGGAAATATTCATTAGTTTTCTTGTAGTAGTAGAATCCATACTGAGGAGATGAACATCAAAATCCACATGCATTATTATACCCTCTACATCTACCTCAAAATTCTTACCACAATCAGCATCTCTAAACGTAGAACTACCAAAATGAAAGACTGCATAGAACCCTCCAGTTTCCACAGTAGTAAACGTGAAAGAAACAAAACCAAACATCATCAAGCAATTGCTTCCTCCTCATGGAGCAACATCTGATCGAAGTGCCACACTCCTGAAAATCCACAACACCACCCAGTTTAGGGACCAGGAAATAAAAAAAAAAAAAAAAAGAGCTTAAGCAACAGCCAGTTAAGAGAAAAGGGTTTTAAAAAAATGCAATTCGAGAAGCACATGAGAATGCGTATACAATAAGTAAGTGGACTTGGGGATCCCTACCATGTCCTTTCCCCACTCTTCTCAGCTGTGCAACATATTCTGAAATTTTCTTGATGGCTTCCACCTAGAAAAGAAACACCCATCAGGCCAAAATCATACTAATCAAACATCAATTCCCTCCCCTATGCTGAGATTCCCTACATGCAATTCCCTACCAAATAGAAGGAGCGGGAAAAATTGCAGGCCCTACGAGCGGGGGCTCCCTGCCCGATTACAAGGGGCAGGGGGAATTTCCGGGTCCCAATTGCGGGGGAGCCCGGTCTTCCATAGATTCTTTCTTGTTCAAACATGGGAAAGCAGAGAGAACATTTTGCTTACCTGCTCAGCTAAAAACTCGCTTTCAACAAAATCTAACAACTGCACATCATGGTTTCGCTCAGCAACCTGTTGATCAAAGTCAAGAGCACGAATCAAAAAATTGCATTTGCGTTGGCTTAAGACAAAATAAAGCAACCTGCATATATAATAACTCGAACGAAGCAAACAACAAGAGTAAGGAGAGGTGCATTACGGCGTGCAAGTTGAAGAGCTTTTCACTTGTTAGCTTCTCCAAAGACAGTACTAGCTCCATGGCTGAATCAAGAAAATAGATAACATTATGTTAAAATATTATTTTTACCGATGATTTAACATGATATCAAAGCAAAGACCCAACTCTTCAATTTATCCCCATTTTCAATTACAATATTATACTTGTTGTCTCATCCCAAACGTGAGAAACAATGCTAAAGTATTAATTAATTCATCACTCTGCCCCAACTACCAAGTTAACAATATCATGTAAAAACTATAACAGGCCATGTTGCTATATGTCATTTGTCCACCATACATAAATAGACCATTAAAATACATCTTACTAAACGATATCACAAGATCGACATCTGCATGCACATTGTTAAAGATGTAAGATACATCAAGAACATTCATTAATTTTCACATCCGCTAGTACTTGTAAAAACAAACAAAAGAGTAATAAATAGAAACCATAGTTTTATCTCACTGACATTCCACTATGCTAAAATTGAGAACATCGATTGGCACTACCCATCAGAATGGAAAGTAGTGGGATAAAAGTGTTTGTTTTTACAAGACAACACAAGCAGCAGCCCCCCAATAAGAAATGTGGTTAACAACTTAAGCCAGACAACACAAACAAACAGCCTCTTTAGATAGGCATAAAATGCCTATTATTACCCCCCAGTAATGCTATATACCACACAAACGTCTCATAAATATGAGACAAAGTTATATATATATAAAACCGGAATTACTATTCCTTCACGCCACATGTAATACCTATGGAAGCTTAGGATAAAATTTTTCAATTATCAAAACTACATCCATTTCGAAACAGGCATGTACATTACCACGTTTGAATTACATAATTAGAAGAATTGGGATCAATTCATATGGGGTCCAGGGAAAACTCACCATATAACGCATCTCCCTTCTCCTCATGATCGAATTCAGAGAGGGGCATCAGTATAGATTGCAGCTTCACTCTTCCACCTCGTTTGTTCTGAGCATTTCCCAAAACAAACAAAATCACAAGTTATATTTAACCCAAAAAAGAAAAAGAAAAAAGGAAGACATAAAAACAGATCAAAGACGACAAAAGTATTAACAACAATTAAGATGCAGGTGCAACGTATCAAACACCTGATATTCCATCAACTTCTCGGCATGTCCCCTTTCTTCTTCACTTGATTCTTTAAAAAACCTATTTACATAAAAATATCGCAACTCAGATTTAACAAAAGTAGTTTAAAGAGACAAATAAAAAAAGAAAAAGAAAAAATTACCTGGCAAGACCCCTCAGCGCAACGTTGTCTCTATCAAAGTAGGCAAACATGGCATGGTAAACGTACGAGACATTGTATTCGATACTGTCATTCCAATTTTCCAACAAACAAACAAAAGACCCAAAATCAGAATGAGCAAACAAACGAATCACAATAAACAAAACCACCCTATGAGTTCTCAAAGTATAAAAGAATCAAAGTAATGAAATCCGAACAAAAAACCCACTTGATCTGCTCGTTAACCGCGGCCTCGACGTCGTCGGAGTACTTCTGGCGAGCAAGAGAGACCTGAGGGACGGTGGGGACGAGATCGAGCTCCTTCTTGACCTCCTCAAAAGGCTCGAACACGACGCCGGTGAGCGGCTTGTTATTCGCACCCTTCGAAGCCGAGCAGATAGCAGAGCCGCTATCTTTCTTGGCCGAAGAAAATCGGAGACTCGAAGCCAAAGAAGCCGAAGAGTTGAGAGGAGAAACTGAACAAGAAGACGGTGACGAAACAGAGAACAGAGGTCCAAGAGTCTTTCCACGAGGTGGATTCAGAAGAGAGAAAGCTGGGGCGGCCTTAAGCAGCATGGTGTTAAAGAAACAGAGAAAAACAGAGAAAATTCGAGGAATTTCAAGAACCAGAGGAAATGAGAAATGTGAGGGCGTGTGGTGAAGAGTGATGGAGGAAGAGAGCGATATATATGAGCAGCAGAGAATCGGTATGGGCCATTTGGATGAGAGACACGTGGGCGGTGGAGATTGAAGAGTGGAGGCGGGCGCGTGGCGCACTCGTGGTCTGCCTAGCTGTATGCTATGGAATCCTGGAAATATCTGGAAATTTGGGTCCAGATTCAGAGTGGTAGGATAATTGTTGGCCATAAATAAATAAATTTATTGAGAAATTTGATCTTTTTTGGCAGCTTCTCCAAGTCGTGTGCCGTTTCATGGGCGCGCTAAAAGAAGACAAAAGGGTTACGAATCTTTTTGCATTAATCGGTAGCCTCTAGACGCTGAGTTGTACGTCTACTTAGCTTTTCGAGATAAAATTTACCAGAAATGCTTTGGCGTGTTTAAAGTGATATATTTTATATTAATTGCTTAAAAAATAGAAGTTAACATTTGTCTGTGTAAGTAACAGCATTATTCAAGAATCTTATACCTGGTATTTTATATGGTTTTATGATCTTAACGGTGGAAAATAATCATCTTGATTTTATTTAGAATGAAGAAGACCCAATTAGTTATTTCAAAAAAAAACTTCTCCTAAAATAATTAAGTGACTCGACTCCATTTCATTTTCTATTCCCTTAACAATGACTTTACTTTGTCATGGCACTCCAATCATGGTAAAGTCTCCTTCAAGTTGAGTTTTATTTTTTATTTGTTTAATATTAGCCCATTAAATTGACAAGATGTAAAGCTCAACAATATTTTTGGGGAATATCTTCAATTTGGTTATGATAAAAAGGGTGAATTTTTTGCCCACCAATAAGAAGATGCCAAATCAGGTTGGAGCAAAAAAATAAAATGAGATCAAAGCACTTGATTTTTATTCCCTTACAGCCCCTCAACCACCTTGTCTTCGCCAGCCTCCGCCATCCGCCGCCACTGCCTCTCTCTATCAGCCACGTGGGGTGGCCTAGAACTAGCTGGAGTGGTCTGCGAGCCACCCCCAGCAAGATCTGGGGTGGCTGCTCCTCCTCCCTTTGGGTCTTCCAATTTGTTTTTTTTTTTTTTTCTAAAAAAAATTAATTAATATTTAAATCAATAATTAGGTGTAGTTGTGTTTATTTTGAAAACTTAAGTTCGGTAGAATTAGGTTAAGTGGCATCTTCTTATTCGTGGCAAAAAACCCCCCCCTTTTATCATGACCTAACAACAGCTGCTCTCATATTTTTTTCCCGTGCACGAACCATTAAAAAGAAAAATTCATGAGAGGAAGTACAAATTTTGAAGCTCAACAACTCTTATCACTCTCTATTATTTTATTTAAATATTTTTTCTCAATGACTTTTTTATTTTTATTTTTAATTGAGTTGGGTTTAATGACAAATTTTTAAATATTTCTTTTTAACATTTGGTGAATATGTTGTGCTCATTAGCCTCATTTTACCAACCTTTTTGTTAAAGTAGTTAGTCTATTGTGTAATGATTTTTCATCCAAATTTTCATTCAGACTAGCAATAATAATCTTAGTCTAGCCGAGTGTAAAATGTAAATACAAGACAAAGAGGATATACTTGAAGCCAAAGCTACAATGGGGAAATTCCCACTTGTGGAGAGCTCAGTTGATGATGAAACTCGACTTGATTCGCTCAATTCATAAAGAACAGTAATTTTCTTTTTTGGAATGATTATAATTTATCTGATAATTTTATATGCAAGTGGGATACTCTGTATAACTTTTTTCACAGGAACGAGTAAACGACAAGGAGTAAAGATAAGATGGAAAATATTCAATATATTAAAATATGAAATGATGAAGTAAGGCAAATCCCGTGAAAAGATTCTGGTTGCTATCGATGGTACACGTGTCCTTTCATTACCATAAAATACCAAACTCAAGGTAACCATCTAGAGGGTGAGACACGCTTAAGAAAACAAATAAATATATGACCGACAAAGTTCTGGGGTCGAAAATTTTCAAATTCAATCTATATATAATTTTTACATATTTTTTTAATAAAAAATGATTTTAAAGGATAAATTTTTTCTCTAACTCAATTTAAATGAAATTTATGTCCTTAAATTAATATGGTTTTGTAGCAGCAGGAGATTGAGATACCATAGAATTCTCTTTAAATTTTAGATTCTCAAATTCATAAATATCAACCGTTCATCTCATCTAAGCGTTTAAAATAAGTTATGTTTCAGTATTTAGTAAGAAAATTTAATGAAAAAGCTATCCTTAAAGAATTGGAATAGGATCTTGTCTAGTTCATTATCTGGCTGGGATTTCTTCTTATAAATCTTAAAACCACAAATAGGACAACTGTCCCACTACAAAAAAAAAATAATAATAATAAAATATTTTAGATTAAAAAAAAATAAGGGGTGGCTGGACCACCCTATGGCCCTTGGGGGTGGTCTGGCCACCCCTAAATCCAAACTATAAAAAAAAATCGTTTGACCCTTGGGGTGGCCGGACCACCCCCAAGGGCCAAAAGAATTTATTTTTTTATTTTTTAGATCTGGCCTTGGGGGTGGCTAGACCATTGGTCTGGGGTGGCTGAAGTCACCCCTTAATTTTTTTATAATTTTGTTTTAATTAATGGGATAGATGTCCTATTTATGGTTTTAGGATCTTTTAAAGAGATCATGACCATTAACTGAATATTTTTCAATCCATTTTGGATCTATTCCCAAAGAATTTAATAAGCTATGTTTTATTATTAAATGCTAAAACATAATTTATTTTAAACGCTTAAATAAGATAAACGGTTAAGATTTATGAATTTAAGAATCTCAAAAAAAAAAAAAAAAAAATTCTAAAAAACCTCGATATCTGGCCAGAAAAAGGATAGAGGCTTTGCTTAGTGTAATATTCTCCTTGGGCTGAGGCTCCCACAGAAAAGGAAGTTTTATGAAACCTAGGGCACCAATTCGAATGCGCTCGCTGGCTAGCCATTTGAAGCCCAGGCAAATTCTGCCTCTATACCCTTAAAACTTAAAAGTGACTCTGTTTTGGGTGGCGGGACCATTTCAAGTGAAAGGGAAAGGACTCACGTGAATGAAAGGTTTGGGCCTTTCGGATTGGGCTTTTGCGCAAAAAACAGAGGAGGTGACTTTTAAGATTAAGAAAGAAACTTAAAAATAAAAATAAAAGACATTGCTATTATTAATTAAGTCATTTTGATTTTAAACTTCAGTTTTTAATTTGATAAATTTAAAAATGGAATTCAAGTTCATTTTAAATTTGAGACATTTGTCAGCATGCATAAAAAAAAAAAACACCAAAAATCATATATTAAAAAAGAAAAACAAACAAAAGGGATGGGGTGTCCCAACCCAACTGTAATGGCAGTAGTGGGTGGGTCAACAGTGATTAGAGAAGATGGCTCGTGATTGTCCTTATCTGAGGGTGACTCATAGCCGCCTTGTTAGCCACTGCCTTCGGTGATTGGGGGGATGATCAAGTCATGTTAGGTCGTGTTCCATGACCACTGTTATGACTCGGCTAGGTCACTCACTTTATTATTATTATTTTTTCTCTAATTTCCAAAGACTTAATGAAGACGACAAAAAATAAATAAATAAATAAAAAATTGTGTTTTATTTGCTGGGCATTAATGTGCCAAAAAAAAAATATGTAATTACCTTTTGCCCCCATAAACTATAGTGTCTTGACACTTTTCTTCCATGAACTACCAACTATAACACTTGACTCTATTAAACTACCATTTTATGACAAAAAACCCATTTCCGTCAGTCAAAGGGGTTAAAATTGACGGTCAACGGTCATGTGCCATTTTAATTTTTTTTTTCTTTCACTTTTGCCCTCATTTTAAATTGTTTTCATGTGTTGGATTAGGGTTTAGGAGGGTATAAGCGTCATTTTCTCGATTTGAAGTGAGGGCAAAAGTGGAAGAAAAAAATTAAAATAGCACATGACTTGCACATGACCGTTAACCTTCAATTTTAATCTTTTTGACAGACGGAATTGGGCTTTTTATTATAAGATGGTAGTTTGATGGGGTTAGGTGTCATAGTTGGTAGTTTATGAAGAAAAAATGACAAGACGTTGTAGTTCATGAGAACAAAAAATAATAAAATAAAATAAAATAAAAATAATGATAGAAAACTATGCGTCTCGAAAATGAATCTTCATCACACGATGCTCATTTAATGTCCGCGTTGGAGACCTCATGTTTTTTCCTTCTAAAGTGGTGAAGATGTCTGTTTTTTCCTCATTATTTATTCACACAAACCAAACAACAAGCTTCTTAATATAAGATGGTAGTTTGATGGGGTTAGGTGTCATAATTGATAGTTTATGGAGAAAAAATGACAAGACACTGTAGTTCATGAGGACAAAAAATAATTAAAATAATAATAATAATAATAATAAAATAAAAATAATGATAGAAAAGTATGCGTCACAAAAATGAATCTTCATCACACGATGCTCATTTAATGTCCGCGTTTGAGACCTCATGTTTTTTCCTTCTAAAGTGGTGAAGATGTCTGTTTTTTCCCCATTATTTATTCACACAAACCAAACAACAAGCTTCTTAATCTTACCCCTACTTTAATTACATGGTCTCACAATCCTAACTTCCATGTTTCAAAACAGAATATCGTGACAATGGCCATTGCTTGCTCGGGCCACTCAATTTCATGTTTTGCAATCAACTAATACTAATGAGAGGTTATTCTATGTGTTAATTGTAGCACAAATTCACTACGTTGTGTCTTTCAATGAGTGACAGTGTAGTATAATCTAAGAAAATAAAACAAATATATCAGATCACATCCATACAAGGGAGGTGATATTTTTAAAATTTTAATTGACTTGGATGTGATATGGCGTATTTGTTTTTTTTTCTTAAGTTGTACTAAGCTGAGGTATCAATCTCTCATTGAAAGGTACAAAATGATGTGTTTGTGCCATAACCTCATAAAAGTTAAGCTCAATACTAATTAGAGGCACCGATAAACAAAGCCAAAACTCTGGGTCGAATCTTCTCCTATTTAAGTGAAAAAGGCATTTATTTTATTGCATATGACGTTATTGTACTGGGTAATTACATTTTTCTCTTATTCTCTTATGAACTATTACTCATTTATAACTTGGCTTTATGGATTGACACATGTCACACTCAACCTTATTGAATTATCATTTTGTTAAAAAAAAAAAAAAGGAAAAATATAAAAAAGCCCTCTAAATTACCAATCATTTTCGATTTAGTCCCCTAATGTTTCAAAAGTAATAAAATAACCCTACAAACTACCAAACTATTGCATTTTGGCCACTCCGTTAGTCAAAACCGTCAGTTTGGATGGAAACTGCAAAACGACGTCGTTTTGTTGGGGGCTACTTTATCACTTTCTGAACATTAGGGGGCTAAAATGAAAATGGTTGGTAGTTTGTGGGGCTTTTTTATATTTTTCACATTTTTTTTTCCATAAAAGGGCATTGTAGTAATTTATCCATAGCAAAACGACGGTGTTTTGCAATTTCCGTCCAAACTGACGGTTTTGACTAACGGAGTGGCCAAAATGTAATGGTTTGGTAGTTTGTAGGGTTACTTTATTAATTTTGAAACATTATGAGACTAAATCGAAAATTGTTGGTAATTTGGAAGGCTTTTTATATTTTTCCATTTTTTTTTTTAACAAAATGATAATTCAATAAGGTTGAGTGTGACATGTGTCAATCCATAAAGCCAAGTTATAAATGAGTAATAGTTCATAAGAGAATAAGAGAAAAATGTAATTTTCGTTCAAACTAACGGTTTTGACTAACGGAGTGGCCAAAATGCAATGGTTTGGTAGTTTGGGAGGCTACTTTATAATTTTTTAAATATTAGGGGGTTGAATAAAAAACGGCTGGTAGTTTGAGAGGTTTTTTTATATTTTTTCCAAAAAAAAACACTTATTAATAAAATTAAAGAGTGCCCAAATCACTTCTTAATAAACACCAATCATAACTTAGAACAGTGAGACCAACGTACAAGAAAAAGAGAGGTGTTTTATTTTGAAAGAAGGAAAAAGAAGCCTGGAATCATGTGATGGGCAATTAATGCTGGAGACTCAAAGAAATTTCAATACTAATCTCCCTCGAAGTGGGTTTCATTTTTAACAATCTCTACAACTTAACATGTCAGGATCTCATTAATTTCTTGGTGGGGGTGTTCCGTTTACTTTGTCTCTGATTAGCATCATTTAATAATTTTTGGCCACAACTTCTTTTTGTCTGTTCATCAATCCAAGGATAACTATTCGAATCACGGGTGAAAGTGGGAAAATCCTTAATCATATAATTTATTGTTCAGTTTACTAGTATAAAAGTCGGTTAGTTATAGTGGATGAGTATTTTTGTCTTTTTATTTTTTATGAGGACAAAAATACTCTTTCATTATAACTAACTGAATATTTTTCGACTCAAATGAAATTAAGAGAATCCTAATTCACTAGGAATTTGAGTGCCAAATATGAGTCTTTATGGGTCAATCAATATGCCCGATCAAGTGGATGAACAACCAAAAACTTGTTTGACGCAAATGAACCTTATATTATAATTTTTATTAAAAAAAATTATGTATTTCTCACACACACACATATATATATATATATATATATATATATATAATTCTCGTAAGCATATAATTCCTATAGCATCATAAGAACGATTTTGCTGTCAATCACTATCCATTAAAATTCTGTATCATCCCTATCTTTAAACATTGTTGTGACAAATTGAGACAATGAACTATTAATTTGCTGACCAGCCCAAATTCTATCCGATGAAGATAGTATGGAACTCACGGGCTCACTTCCGTTCAACTACTGACCATGCACAAGAACATAATATAGGAATAAAATCTACTAATTGCTGATCCTTTATTATTAGCTTACAATTTATTTGATATTCAGTATCTATAAAAGTCAGAATATTAATTATATTATTAAATTTTTATTAGCTTAAATGAGTAGTAGAATAAAGATCTAGAGTTCAAATTCTCATTAAAATCTATCTCGTGAAGGGGTTGACTATGCTGCAATTCGGTCAACAAATTGTTACAAAAATTTTTTCTATAGTTTTTACAAAATATTAAAGTAATCAGCCAACTATTTGAGGCTTTGCCTTGTGCAGCACCATATTAGGCCGTATCTAAGTTCCAATTTTTTTTTGTTTTTTTGTTTTGGGGCATGTCCACACAAGGGAAGGAGAGAAGAATTCGAACTAGTGACTTCTGCTTCATTAGGCGTGGTCTACAGTTGATTGAACTACCCTTTGAGAACTAGTATTTAAGTTCCAATTCTATTTAATGATTTGGGTCAGACGAGAGAAAAGGGAGAGAGATTGTGTTTATGTGATTTTCACGGGAATGTTTGAAGCTCTAACAAACATTCAAGTTGAGCCATTTCTTTGGAACTAATTCTGTCTCCAAGAGGTAGCTCAATCGGCTAGAACCAAGCCTAATAAAGTAGATGTCACTAGTTCGAATTCCCCTCCTCCCTCTTGTGCGAACATGTCAAAAAAAAAAAAATTATTCGGAACTAATTGGGGCTTTTTGTACATGAAAGAGCTCTTATGAAGCTTACGTGTTCGTATAAATGTTTGAACAAGTAAGTCTCATAAAGATTCTCTCATATTTACTATTTGAATTATTAGGAATTTAAACTTCAACCAACACACCCATGTTCACGTACAAACACTCCCCTATATCTATAAGGGTCAAAGGAGAACGTGGACGCCATAAAAAATAAAGTTGACGCTTTGGCGGCGTGTCAACCACAACAGTGGTTGTTGTTTTTGTTTTTCCCCCCCACCTTCTTGTCTAACAATGATCCTAACTATTCAGAATTGGGTTTACTCATCATAACAATAGAAAATATGATCCAATCTCAAACTAAAAACATCATCATAAAAGAACATATCCTGAATTCTCTCAAGTGTACCAAGCTATGGACAAGTACAACAATCACTAGAAGCTTTGAACAAGCAACATGCCGGCCTGAACCTCTTCCAGTGAACCCAATATTAATCATCTGCATGCCAACATATAACATTATGTACACATGCAACATTTTCTATTATTAATAATAAATTTAGGGAGTGGGGATCCATTTATGGACCCACCTAAATTTGGAGCCGACACCAGGTTACAAGAAAGAGTGGAAAATGTCCAATTTTAGTACAGTGAGGAAAATAAAAATTATATCAACATTAACAATAAGACAAGGAAGCATGATGCCTGGAGAATTTACTTGGGTGCCCTAAGAATTCTCTGGAATTACCTATCTCTGTTTAAAGCTGTAGTGTGCCCATTGGTTTGATCTATAACGTTCTTGAGAGCTCAAGAAAAAAAAAACCCTTCTTCAAAACTCCATGATACTACTTTCCCATTTTTTTAATGCGTAGTTATTAATGTTCTTAAACAGTTGAGTGTGTTTGATCTAGAGCACACGTTCTCAGCTATTATAAATATACACACTCCAATCTCATTCTCTCCAAGCTCTGTTCTTAAGTCACCTTCCCTGCATATTTTCCTCTTTCCCCCTCGCTTTTCCCTTCATCACATAGAGTTTTCTCATCACAAGTTATCCAGAAACAAAAAATGGGCGGCAATTCCCCATGCGCTTCCTGCAAGTTGCTGAGGCGTCGATGCGCCAAAGACTGCATTTTCTCCCCTTACTTCCCTTCTGATGACCCTCACAAGTTTGCCATTGTTCACAAGGTCTTTGGTGCTAGCAACGTCAGCAAAATGTTGCAGGTTTCTCTCTCTCTCTCTCTCTCTCTCTTCCCCGCACACACACACATTCATTTCTGAAACTTATGCCTACTTTTGGTTCTCCAAAAGTACCAAGAAATTGTTTACACTCGAAGAGTTGAATCTTAGACTTTATGCTTTTTATGAGGTACCAGGACCACCAAAGCCAAGCGACTTAATTATCACTCGAGCCAACCTTTTTGAGTTAAAAGTACCATGAAACTTTCTCATTGTTTTTTCTTAACTTTCTTGTCCTTAATTAATTTCCCTTATTATTTCTAAAAAAACAGAGGAAAATGTGAATGATTATTATGATGTGGTGCAGGAGCTTCCGGTTCACCAGAGAGCAGACGCAGTGAGCAGTCTAGTTTACGAGGCAAACGCAAGAGTGAGAGACCCTGTTTATGGGTGTGTTGGAGCCATATCTTACCTGCAGAACCAGGTCTCACAGCTTCAAATGCAGCTAGCAGTGGCTCAAGCAGAGATACTCTGCATCCAAATGCAGCAGGAGCCAGCCATGCCAACCACACAGATGGACCCAGATGACAAATCATACTTTCTGCACGATAATCTCCCTCAGTACCTTAATTTTGCCTCCTCCTCTAGCAATGTAATTCATGACTCTCTCAAGAGAGAGAGCATTTTTGGACATGACATGGTTTCTTAATAAAATTGTTTCCACCTTTTGGGCCTTTTTAGCCTATTCTTTCCTTACACTCACACACACAGATATAATGGTATAAAATTTTATAATATGAAAGAGGGAGAGAGAGAGAGAGAGATCTTTTAATAATGAGACATCGGAGGGTAACTTGAAACAAGGGTAAGATGATGGAGTCAACTCTAGCATGTGAAAATGTTAGTTTTCTTAGTAACTCGTTAAACAAGTGAAGGTGCTCTTAGTTTATTTGTCTTGTGTCGGTGGATTTTCAGAAAAAAAAAAAAAAATATATATATATATATATATATATATATATAACATAAATTCTTGTAACTAATTATATAGTGATCATCAACTGTGCGTAGAAGGATAATAAGCCAAATATGCGACTTCAATCCCTATTCCTAAAGGACAAGGGCACCCTCACCTAAAATAAAAGGCCTCTCCATGTTTGGGAACATGAGTTGGAATTGGACAACTCATACTCTATGATTTTCTATTTTTCTTTTTTAGCCTATTCTCCTTTTTGGGTTTGCCTATTCGAGCACGAAAGTCTCGTCAAAACAAGAATTTACTTGAGTAGAACTCATTCGAGCTGGATGGCTCTTTTCGCTCCCCTATTATTATTCTTATCCATTCTTTTTCAATTTCACTTGAAATGAAGAATATTCTTATATATGATAATTCTCAAATTAAAAGATGGGAAATTCCAGCTAAACCTTTCCCAAAAATACTATGGAATGATATTTTTTCACGCAGAAAAGACATAAATAATACCATCATGAGAATTTGATAAGACAAGGCCCTTCTTTTCCAAAATGATTGTGAAAATGAACCGTTGCAATACTCTTATTGGGCGGCTGTTCCTGCTTTCAATTCCACATCTCACTCACCTAATTATCTAATAATTATTGTAGTAACAAACAATGCTTAGTCTTGAAAAAGAGGAAAAACACAAAATTCATCAAACACCCTGTGTCTTTCAAATTTTCAGAACAAAACGAGTAATAAATATAAAAAAAAATAATAAAATTTATGCAGCTCACTTGCTTAAACAAGTAGACAGACAACTTAAAATTTGTTTAGACAAGACTTTTAAGGTTCGAATAGTTAGCAATCTAGACAAAGAAATTTCTGACAATTTCTATCCATTACAGAATCAAATTCTTCTAGCACGTTCACGTGGGGGTTGGTGCAAGAAACTGCTCAGTTCATGGGAAGTACACAAGAAGACAGATTGATTTTATATTGAAATATAATGTATATATAAAATACATTTCCCTCAATCCATCTCTCAATACAATTATACGTCGAATCAAAGCAATATTATAGCTGCTAAAGAAACAAAACAGAAGGCAACAACTGACTTAAAGATTCCTAATTTGCTTTGTTTATCGTGGAAGCATTTCCCAAGTCAAACTTGAGAGCTTTTCTTCTTCTATCCCAATATCAAATCCTCCTTTTTTTGTGTCTGTATCTGGCTGTTTGGTCTTCCAATCATTTCATCATAACCCAATGAATGCTTGCTAGATAGTTTTGAATTGTCAAGCTTTCATATTAGGATGCCTTAGGGTTATCAACTCCACTGAGGTTATGTTTGTTTATAATGGTATTTTTTCAATTTAAATATAAATTACTTCATATTTTAATAGTTGTGCACCTCAGTTTAGCCATATTTCTATTTAATGTCATCCTCAAATTCTTTATTGGGTCATTATCAAGCTTTAACTTAGTCTCATTACACATATTGTGCTTGTGATTTCAAATTAATGCAAGTGCAAGTTGACATGTCCAGACATTAAGTATTACCTACTCGATTCTCATTGCTGTGGAGAGGATTCTCCACAATTCCACGTCCAAAAAGCGGAAAATTGTAGAGGCCCACAAAGACCCCACAAACACCCTTCACATCTCTTGTGGAGGGCAGGAGAAATTAAATAAACTAAAATTTTTAATTATAGAGGATCCTGATCCCGTTGCGGTGTCGTATTTAATTAGTGCAAATGACATTCTACGAACTTCAGCTTGAAACTGGAGACCCAATTTGATTTAGTACACGAAACTTCTAAGTTAGATGAAATTAGAAAGGGAATTTACTAGTCAAATGTTGAAAATACATACCAAGAGAGAAGACTAATGTAAGTTACATAAACAAGACCAAGGCATTTCCCTATTATCTATCAGCCTCGATTTTTGACTCCTTTTAGAGACAGGAATGAGATAGTGGACTGTGGGAGCCTTATTTCTCTCTTTGAGGGCTCGAGGTATATAATGCTTCCAAACAAAAGTGGTTTGGATTTCAAATATCTTTCCCTCTTGTAGATATCTTCAACTTTCTTCTTTTGCCCAATTGATTGGGGGATCATATCTTTTGGGGAAACTTTGCTTCAAGAGATTGATGGGGTTAATCATCACTTGCTTATCCACATGATTCCATATCTAAGTATGATGTTTGTCAACGATTTTGTTCTCTATCTTTTTGTTTTTTTTTTTGTCTTCAAGTTAAAAATATTAACAAACATCCTAAAACACTGAACACTTCTCAAAACACAAAAAATATTTGCAAACATTTTCTCAAAACAAAAACAGAAAACACCTCTCTTAAGAAACATTTAGCTCTTCATCATTGGATTTTATTTTATTTATTTTTATGTGGTGGAGTTATCAAGGAGCATTCACTAGGTCTCAATCAATATGATTAGATAATAATAATGCTCCTCTTTTACCTTGAGTTCAAGTTTATGGAAGCCCAGTTTCCATATGTCAGTTATAGTTTATTCATTATTACATAAAAGAATGGACCATTTTGCAATATTATGCACATATTTCCAACCGACCCACCCCACCTTCTTCTAAAAAAATTATAGTAAGTTTTCTTCACCATTTTTATATTCATCGCACCCTAGACAGGATAGTGGAGTAGAACTATGAACCGTTTGACCCCAAAACCGGCTCACCTGTCAACTAAAATCTGGAGTTAATAACTTTGTTTTGTTCGACACTTCTACGACTAACATTCCAAATGTTTGACTATAATTTTTTTTCTCCAATTTTTTTTTCTTCAGATTATCCTCATGGAAAAAGTAGGCTTTAACCCTCCAAATAATGAATTTGTTTTGTGCTCTGTATTTGTATGCACGAGATGCAAGTTGAGGTGTCACGCATCTTTAGTTATTGATATGAAACCGTTGCTTGCATCCTGTACACATGGTAGACTGGAAGAGTAAACTCTTGGCGAACTAAATCTTTGTTAATTAGGTCCATTTGTGTTTCACTATACGACATATGACATGTAGATTGAGAATTTGGGTGTCAATCTAAAATTTAAGAACCTGAAAATGATAACTACAAAAGAGAAATGCTATATACCATATTAATATCTCACAAATATTCTATATGGCAAAGCCTAATGGTCCTTATTAAAAGAAAGGGGAAAATACTTTTTACCTCCCTGAACTATCTACTCATTTGCATTTTTAACCTTAATATTTAAAAAGTGACACTTTACTCCTCTCCTCAAACTTCCAAATTGTTGCAATTCGACTATTCAGACTTTTTTTTTTTTTTTTTTTTCCAAAATGCCCTCATCCCAAGTTAAAAAAAAATATAAAAAAAATAATTTTTTTTTTTTTTTTAAAAAAAAAATTTAAAAATTAAGGAGTGGCCAGCCAACCTAGTTGGGCCTGGGGGTGGCTTCAGCCACACTAGACTAGCCACCCCTTAATTTTTTAATTTTTTTTCTTAACTTAGGATGGAGGCATTTTGGGAAGAAAAAAAAAGTCAAAATGGTTAAATTGAAACAATTTGGAAGTTTGGTGTGTTGCAGACATTGGCCAGGGCCCAGGCATTGGGTTTTCAAAATTCAACTATTTTCCATGAACTTCGGTGTTTTTCACATGTCAAAAGCGTCAATTGTCCAATTGCGTTAACTTGTATTCACAGCATGCCCATGAGTAAAAAGCTAAGAAGAATTAGTTAAAAGTACAAGTGAAAAGGGAAAAATCTATCATTAGGTAGGATGATTCCCTTCTTTTCTTTTTCGTATAACATGAAAATAAAGCCAAAAAGAGGTGTTAAATAAATACAAATTACCAGCAATTTAATCATCTTGCTTTGATTAAATTAACATTTTTCAATCGGTTTAAACTTTTTAGACAACTTATAATTTAAGATGATATGATATGAGAGCAAAAGTCCTCGGTTCAAATCTTATCGTATTTTCTTATCTTTCCTACGTTAGCTTAATCTTTTGAGAGAATCGGTGATTTACCGAGCAAAACTCAATCACCATGATGTCACCTCAAGAAACAGACTCCGCTAAAGATGCAAAAGCATTGGTAAACATCATCAGTGAATGACAATTTTATTATAATCTGGGTGACAGAACTTTTATTACAATCTACTTTTATTGTCACTTTATCGTCATGCTACAACACTAGTCAGAGAAAAGAGGCTTCACTTACCATGCTTCCTTGAAAAGAGGAAGAAAAAATGGAAATACACAGAAGGGTAAAAGAAAAGGCAATAATAAACTTAAGGCCCTTCAGCATCAATTGAGAAAGTTGGAGAATCATCCAATTTCTGGAAAGTCCCATCAGCAGCGCACACTTGAACAATGAATTTGAGACTAGAAATTCCCCAAGGAACTGCAAGATCAGACACATAGAAAGCTTCCACGTGTGCTGTTCCAAGATACTCCACTTCTAGTTTTCCATCTTGATTGCCAACCCCCTGTTTTGCTAGTTTTTTGACATAGATGTTGTAGTTTGGGAATGCATCAGTATTACTCCCATTTGTCAGTTTCCAAACAATTTTCACACTAAGGGACTTGGAAACTCTAGAACTAGAAGTCCATTTGATAAATTCACCCTCAACAAGCCATGAGGAAGAGGGCAGAAAATCTGAATTCTTTCCAGAAGTTTTAATAGAGATATGACCAAGTACTGCAAAATATTCTACAGGACGGCGAGCTGGTCTCATTTCACTAAGTTCTTGCTGTGATGGGTAGCACACAGCATGGATTTCTGTTAATGTGCAATGGTTCATTGAGATTCTGGCCTCCTGTATGACCCATCCTGGGATGGTTCCTGGCTTTTCAAGCCGGCGTGTTGTAATTACTCTACCGAATTTGCTTCGGAATTGGTTCATTTCCTGTGGTGTAAGAAGTATTGACATGCTTTGATTCTGTGGTGAAGAGAACCAAAGAGAAAGGCCCAGTTGAGATTCCCCCTCTGATTTCACCTGTATCAACATGGAGTTCACAGTTGAGCTATGTGCAAGTACAAAAGCAGATGGAATATATAAGTTTTCACATCCAGCTCGGTAAATGTTTACCTAAAACTAAAGGAACATATTTTTTATATTTTAGCTACCCACATTTTCAAAGCACCTACATTTGTCTCCGCATTTTAGCTATTCTCTTTTACTATTCTATTTTAAATATTCTTTCTTTATCTATTTTCACTCCTCTCAATGAAGAGAGAGAATCATATTGAATATTTTATTAGTCTTTATTTTTTATTTTTTTTATTTTTTTATGCATTGTTGAGCTATAATACTCAGAAAATTTGCTGAGCACTGTAACAACTAGTCAAATCTTTAGCCAAAATAGCTAGTCGGATGTGGAGCTTTTTTTTGTTGGTATTTTTTGTTTAAGGGGTAGCTAAAAGGTTGTTTTAGTTACCCCAATGTGAGTGCTCGATGTGATCAGTTGGGGTATAGTTTTTGTCATGCATGCAATATGTTGTAAAGTTCAGTCTCTGCTGGCACGCACAGACAGTACAATTAAGAGTTGAGTTAGTCTGTTGTTATCAAAAGCTCTTCCCATGCTAAAGACATATCAAAAGCGGATCAATCCTAATTATTAAGCTTCACACTAAACTCCTCTGCAACTTTAATACACATAAGAGATAGCTTACAGAGTATGTAAAGTGGAGAGGTAAATCCCCCAAAGGAAGTTCTCCATGAAAAAGCCTTCTAGTGGAAAAGGCATTGTCTTCAAGAGTTCCTTTAAATGTGATGTTTCCACCTCCGCTATAAGATGCTTCCTTAAAACTACCATTCACAAAAATATATATTTAATTAAAGGTAGTTAGTAAATGAATTAATACTAGATTTTAGAAAATGGGGAAAAAATGGACCTACATAAACAGTTTGTGAGAAATGCGCTATAGAAGTCATGTTCATGGGCTAGAAACTCAGAGCTAATGCATAAACCTTCCACAATTCTAGACATGATTGAGTCATACAGGTATGTGACATATCACTCTTCAGTGGAAACAACATGAATGGAAGACCAACACTTTTTTAAACAAATAAAACACATATGAGGATCAAAACTTACTCAACAAGTGTTTGAATAGTGTCTGGAGTAGGCTTATCAGCAAAATCGAGTAAAGGCTGCCACAAGAACAAGAGTTGGAATAAAAAACATGCTAATAAGGCTGACGTCAATAAAGCAATTACACGTTCAATCAATAGGAGGACTTCGACTCCATTGAATTGCATAATAGATTAGCCAATCATTTCATCTAATTATATCTCTACACATGCATAGTGCAAGAGACAAGTATCTGAACGTAAACTTGAAAAGCTGAAATAATTTGAGCAGCCGCGATGAATTATAATATTAAAACTGTTTTTGGGTATTCTTAATTAGTTTGATCCTCGTATGTTCTAAAAAACAAAATTTTAATCTTATATATTTTCATCGGAGTCTAATGATAATTACTCTTCTATGATTACATCCCATCAGCATTCAAATTCTCCTTTTAATGGCTAGAACAAACACGACTGTAAAATTTTATATTTACCATGATTCAACAATATGAAGACTTTATTATAACTGCCATAATCATATAAATTTTTCATTTGAAAAAAAAAAATCTGAAGTGAGTTTGATTACACAAACCGTAAGTGGAAAAAAATGGATAAATAAATAAAAGCCAAACCCTGTCATAATAAAAGAAAGAAACAACATGTCCATCGAGCGCATACCTGGAAACCTTGGCATGAAATGTTATACCAACGATCATCTGATATTTCTGCTCCATCAATTGAAAAATGATAACCATGCCCCTGAACAATAAAAAGTATTCTACATGTCATTTCGACTCTTAAGAGTTTTACCCAAGCAATTTGCATATTCTGTCTTCTTTTTTTTTTTTTTGTTAAGCATCCTCATAGAATGTGTATAATTTATATTGTGTATAGCAGTATCATATTTTATGATCTATGATCTCATTATATGGATCATATATTATTATATCTAACAGTGTCAAGGAGATCAGAACAATAACAAAATTATCTTACAAGGGAACAACTTATTTTATAGAATGCTTTATCTGAAGTTTGAGATGAATATATGTAACATTGTCCTCTATTCTTTTTCTCTGCCATTGTTTTTCTTTCTTTCTTTTTCTTTTCAATAGATTTCCAATTCTTATGTCATACTAGGAACTTCATATGCCTTAATGCTTAAAAAATATACATAAAAATGAAAGAGAAATGATTTTAAATAGTTGCAACCTGATCAAAATTTGTATAGAATGGCAGTACTTTGGGATAATTTCGTAGTATTCCCCATGACTTCTCCACAAGG
Organism: Corylus avellana; assembly: GCF_901000735.1. NCBI lineage: Eukaryota > Viridiplantae > Streptophyta > Magnoliopsida > Fagales > Betulaceae > Corylus > Corylus avellana. The sequence continues at coordinate 29,438,795 of NC_081547.1, forward strand.
GCCCACCAACTGCAAAGTCAAAATTATATTTAATGAATCTTGTCAGACAATTGAGGAAGGCTTGCAGGATATAGACTCAATCATGAAGTAGAAATATTAAACTATGAACACACACATTCCACCATCATAAAGAAAGAAGGGCATTCAGAACTTTTAAGCTTAAATAAAATAGATTATGGAAGTCCATTTCGAAAGAATGGGAATGGTTGGTTATAAGTGCACACAAAACTCCTGAAAAGACCATGGATTCTTCAAAATGCAACGAGATTAAAGGTTGTATAAATATATATAAAAAAAATTAAAAAAAAAAAAAAAAAATCTCATGCAGGCCAATACTGGTTAATTTTCAAAGATGACATTGATTTCATACATATGATGGGAGAAAGAAACTATAAAATCTGGACATACCAAGTCTATAATGTCACGTCATAGCATCAAGATGGGGCAAATCATTCACGTTTTATCATCCAGGTAATAACCATAAGAGTTCACAAAGAATTCAAAAGATGAATATTGAAAAATTAATGCCAGCTTTTGTGAATCATAACATAATTAGTTGAGGACAACCTACTTAAAAACCTCAGAAAGTCAGAATAGTTTGCATCTGAGACTATATATATAGGAAACTCTATAGCAAGAGATAATTGTATTTACCGATTTTGTGCTGTCTGAAAATCAGGTGGTTGATTAGTCTCATAAACCCATCCAGGAGCAAATATGGCAGCCGACACGTCATCCTTTTCTAGCACATTAAGTGCAACATTTGTCTGGTTCACAAAGAGTGAATCAACAGGAATTCAAAAGGCCAACTTATAAAAAATATAGATTGAAGCATCTCACAAGATTAATATTAGTCATACATTCCATTGCCCACCACCATAAGTATTCCTTCCAAATACATCAATCCCCATGTAAACATCAAACTTTCTATCACCAGCAACAGCAGCTGATCGCCTTGGATAGTCTCCCTGCGTGTTACAGAAACGTTTCATTTTTATGGCAATGAAACATTGAAATCAAATTTAGACATGGAAGAAAGAAGAGAAAGCCATACCTTCCATGTATAGTTTACAAATATTCCATCACAAATATCAAAGAAAGGTTTATTCATTTCATTCAGTTGATCTTGCCATTGGAGATCACCATGAATTGTAACACTATCATACCTGCAAAACCAACAATAAACAATCAATTACAAGTTCAGACATGATTCACTATATTGGGGAAATACAATTGACTGAGAACATGATATCTCCTAACACTCACCATATCACTAAAGAACCAGGCACTGAGGAATGCATAGACTGGTTTAGATGGTTGACAAATTCTTTCAGATTAGGGATTTGCCCTGAATCCAAGTTGACCTCCATATTAATCTGCAAGTGATTCTTATGTCATTTATAGGAAGGGAGTTCAATGGGAGTGCCAAAGTCCACCTGAAGATGTTGGTTTGCAACTTACAGTCTTCCTTATTTGGCCATATTGTTTAATGTGTAAGGCATGTAAGCAACTGTGTCAAATATCATAAAAAATGCCATTTGCTGTTATGAACTTATAGAAGTTTCTTAGGAAAGGGTTTTAGATATTAAGAATTACACTCACAATACATTAACAAAATTGGTCCTTCATCATTTTTCTTTATTTATGTACTTTTTTTCTTTTTTTTTTTTAATCTTACTCTGAAAAAAAATCAGCTATCTGTACCAATTCAGCTTGAAAACACAACTTCTTGGTGCATCTGAACTAAATCTGTTTGAGCTTCTAAGTATAATGTGTCTACATCTGTGATCATAGCAAGTTCAATAATTTATTGTGAAAATGTACTACTGTTATGATTCATATTGCATAACCACCCTAGGGCATTTAAAATCAAAAGCTAGATGAAATAAATTAAGAAAGTATGCAGGTTTAGTAAATATATACCAGCCATCCATCAAAGCCCAGAGCAACAGCAAGGTCTCTCAAGCGCTCGGCATACATACGAGCGGACTCCTTTGTTGAGAGCAATTTATTGCTAATAACTCTCCCTTCATCCCATTCTGTGATGAAAGTCCCCAGTACCTTATATTCCATAGTCAAAACCAAGAATCATATATCACAAATCCTTTAGTAATTTTCGTTCAAATCAACACTCGCCTCAAAAATAAAACAGATCAAGCCCTTGCCAATGTAAGCAGAAGTATTAAACAAAGGTGTACACAGAATACCATAACCAAAATTCTTATATCGGTATTCACATTTTGACAAATACTTGCTCAATTCCAAAATTAAACCAATTCTTTTACCTAAATTAACCCACATTATAACTCATTCCAATCAAGAGTAACACATTTCTACCTCAACTTCACAAAGTTCAAGTACTAACATAACCAACTCAACTCAAAACGACCAATATCCAGCACACACGCAACCAAAAATAATGAAGAGTGCGTTTGGAGCTGCTATTTCGCAGCCCAAAAGTGTGATTTCAATCAAATCGCAAAATATATATCGGTTGGGAGTACGTTCTAAAAATTGCGATTTGAAAATGTAAAAAAATTTATGTCTTCAAATACACTAATATGTGATTTTAAAGGCCAATTGCAATTTTACCAAGAGTAAAACTGCATTTTTAAGAATCACGTTTTCAAATTAGACTTTTTTGAAATAGCTAACCCAAATATTAAGGCAGAAACATTTTTAGCTACTAACCATGCCAACACACACAGACAAACAAACCCAGAAACATTAAGCTACTAACTATGAAAATTGATATACCTTAACGCCGTGCCTGTGAGCTGTATTGGTCCAACACGGAGGGGGAAGCGTGACGAGACTATGCGAAAAGTAGACGAAAACATCGATTAAATGCCAATGCCATATAGCATAGGCCTCGGGATTAGTCCCTCCCTGGACCCACTTATCATCCACATACCCTCCTTGCATGTCGTGGCACACGAGCAATCTACGCCTATTCGGCAACGAAGACGAAGAAGAAGACCCAGGTTGAAGAGCAACCGAAGCTATGTTAAAAGGGTAGTGAAAGGACTTTAAGTAGGACAGGGACTCGAGGTCTTCGAGGGTTTTGATTGGATAGGAGATCGGCACGGAAGGCTGCGTTGGATCAAACGGTGGAGGAGGTTCAGGTGCAGAGGATTGAAGCTCTGGTTCCCAGGTGGGCTTTGACATTGTAAGGAAGCGAAAGAGGTTTTGGAGCCTTCTGTGGATCTCTCTGAGGAGGTTTATCAGTGTTCGTGTAACAGGTACTACCCGACGAACAAAAGAACGTGGAGGCGTGAGGGTTTGCAGCAGGGTGTGTGGTAGAGTGTTCTTTTTTGTCTGAGATGTTGTACAGTGTTGTTCAGTTGAAGGTAGAAGACGTTGACTCGCAGACATGGAGATGTTGCAAAGGAAGTTTGTGGGAGATGGACGTTACAGACATGTGCGAAAATGGTGCGTATTGGATTTGGGAAGATTGGAACAAGGGAAGTGTGATTCGTGAATGGGTGAGCACGGCAGACGAAGCTTGAGTGCAGCAGACTAGGCGTTGGAAGTTTGGAATTTTTTTTTTTTCGTGGGGTTCCAGCTTTCCAGGTTGCGGAATATGTAACCGTGAACGTGGGACGAAGGTGACTCGTTGGTCTTTTAAGTCTTGGTTGTTTTATTTTTTTTGTGGTTGCCTTTTGGTCTTGGTCGTTGGTGTCATCAATGCTTGGACCCTTGGACACTTCGGGCAATGAAAGAAGAGTGAAGAAAACAAAAAAGAGACTTTCTTCTTTTGACTTTTCTGGATCTAATCCGGATTACACGCAATTCACAGGATTTTCCTCTCAAATGCATTTAACGGTATTCTATAGCAAACTTCTTTGTAATGCAATCGGCAGCACTCTTTCTCAAGATGGAGAAAATCTCCCCATAAAGGTTGCTTTAACTAACAATGTACAATATACAAGACATCTTGGAATATATGATATACTTTAACTAACAATCAAAATAGGTATTTCCCGTACAAGAATTGTATGAATGCCTATTAGAAATTAAGGAAACAATTCTGTTTCACCGTTGCTTGATTTTGGTACAATCTCCACAACATCTGACTAAACAGGACCAAAGAGAATCTCAAAGCGTGAGATGTAAGCGGGAAAAAAAAATACATCAAATTAGGACCGCTGTAGGGCGCAAAAAGATCAGCCTTGAAATCTAATAGACTCCTGGACAGGGTGGAGCTCCGAAAGCCAGAAGTGACAAGAGTAAGAGGTTCTTCCATTGATCAGCAGTTTTACCCACCACGCCCAAAACAAGCTTTAGATGTTAGGGACACATTCAGGCTCATAAAAAAACTGCACTGTCTGTGGCTTTAACTTATCTTTCGACTCCGAAACATACATCTTGATACTAGCAGAATCCCGCCATGTCCAGATCTGAATCTGAGGAATCACAACTTATAAATTATGCACTTCAAAGTAAGTCATCAGTTCCTGTTAACCTAGCAAATTCACTTTCATCGATAGCCCCCCTCTTAAGCTTTTTCAACAGACGGTATTCTCGTGTCAACTCATCATCGTCTTCAATTGTCTGGGCAGCACGTCTCTGTTTAGCTGTTTTCTTCCTCATGATGCTAGCTACAGGCTTTGAGGATTTGTTGGGCTTATCAGATTTTGGCTCTTGCAGCTTTGCTTCCTTCTTTGCTTGCAGATTCTTATTTCTTTGTTTCTGCCGAGATTTATCTCTGATCACCAAAGATATAGGACCTTAAGCACAGGCTTAAATTGGCAAGAAGAAATTGAAATTTATCACGCTACATGCACAAGGCATGCATAAATGAGAGTTTTATGATTGTGTGCGAGAAATTGATACTTTCTTTAGAAAAAGAAACAATCATATGAAAATTTCTTGTTGGATTCTAACATGAGAACAGTAGCCTTTTTTTCAATATTTACAAGACTATTCAGATCAATTTTGAGTCGAGTATACCACTGTCAAGAGAAACGTATCTTTTCTTTCTCTTTTTTTACCCCTCCTTGTCCTTTTTTGATTCTAAGAGATGTTCCCAACTACAGATTTAGTTTGACATAAAGTTAATGCTTTTCTTGAAACTACAAAATCAAGAGATTATGCTCTTAATAGAACCAATAGAAAGACACAATCCAAATAGTCATATAAGAGGTCTCATCCTTTATGACTGCCACTACTGCATTAGGAACTCATTAGGAACTCAAAACCATCTTAAAGCCATTTGTATCATTTGTAAAAGAGAATGCCTATAGAGCTTTTCAAATTTGGCCTTTCTTTAAAAATTTGAGAACACTCACAAAAATGGCCATTTATCAAGCTCTCTACTCTATTTCAAATTTAACTTTGGTCAACAAGGCTGTCCAAATATCAAAAGCCAAACGTGACAGTTATTTAGTTTTTTAAGCTTATATATTCATTTTCCTTCTCTCTCTCATCTACCAAGAATAAAGAAAGAATTAAAAAAGAATACTTAGCTAAAATAGAGAAAGATGTAAAGAGTTTGATATTTGATTCATTTTAAAAGTAGCTCTCTAGATTAGAAAAAAACGGTTTTTTCTCTTCAAATTTAACTTTTATTTAAAGAGCTCATTTCTAAATGTTAAATGATGTGAAGAGTCCTTACTTAAACTTGATCTCCTCCAAATTGATGTCTTCAGCTGGAGTGAATCCCTCCGTAGAAAGTGAGTGACGCTTTACCTCAGGCATGGAAGGGAGCTGCAATAGGCCATATCCCATGGCCGACTTCCCAATCTCAAGTTCTTTCAACCTGGGCAAATAAACAATAACAATCGCATAAATAAAAAGAGAATTACAAGCAGCACTAAAGCAAACAAAAGTTCTGTAAGTCACCTGAAAATATAAGAGCAGTGATGCTCTTTGTACGCACGGATATAAGAAACAAATGCCCTGAGTCCTTTCTCCATTACATCACGGTCTTTCTTGGCAGCAGTCCGGATCTGAAACAAGTTTTGGTATGATGTTGGATCAGTTATCCACCAAAACAAACTTTGGAAGTATGGGGTTAGGATATATCTCATAAAGATACAAGTATTTGTTGCCTCTGACAGTGCCATTGTTGATTTTTGGCAATGAATTCAAATTCCATCAATACAATGGATGTGTACACCACTATCACAAATAGGTCTATAGGGTTAGTTGTGAAGCTTAATGGACTTTACGAATTACGAGAGTTAGATATTCTACAAGCCTTGTGAACTTTTTCAAATTTCTAATCCTCCACCAATCCTCTCATTTTGGTGCAGATACAGCAACCACTCAAACCAAAGAAACCTGATCACATTAGCTTGGTGGAGATGGGAGAGAGAGATACGACTGCACAAATTCAGTAGAAATTCAAGCTTACCTGAGGAACAACATCAGGAGCATCATCAGAGCATTCCCTCTCTGCAAGAGCAACCCTTTTTATACGCAGGAACTCTACATAAGCTTCTTCCTACAAGAGTGCCACAAAAAATATTTTCACCTTAAATTAAAACCAGCAAGTGTAAAAAGGAAGGGAAGTAGAGCTTAATTATCGCATGGATACTGATGCGAAAATTTCACCTTTGGCAATAGAAAAACAATAGCACTTCCTTCTCTACCCATGCGGGCAGTTCGGCCAACTCTGTGTACGAAAACATCTGGATTTTGAGGAGGATCATACTGTAAAGGCAACCAATAGATAAGTCATCACTTATCACTTAGCTCTCAGAGTGAATTGTGAAATCATATAATTGAGAGAAAACACACACACATAGATTACACCATCTAGGTAGTTCCTAAGCTACCTGCAGAATACAATCAACATCCGGAATGTCCAGTCCCCTTGCTGCAAGATCAGTACATAGAAGAATACCACTTGAAAGAGCTCTGAAAGAAGCTAATGCTTTTTCCCTTGCAATCTATTAGGTAGAAAATATGTTAAAGATTTGGAATACCCAAAATTGGTCCATGAAATGATAATCCTCGACATTGACTCAGTATGCTAATATTACCTGCTTCATCTGGCCATGTAAAGGGATCAAAGAGAAACCCTTCAAAACAGGAAGCCGTGGAAGAACAACTCCCCAGTAGTCAACACAAGCACAAGTCATGAAGTATCTACAGAAAGTAATAAAAATCATTTTTGCATCTAACTTGATGTTTTAAATATATTCAGGTCAACCATATTATGATGGCATAACTTACATTATAATTTTTTTAGACCTGTTCTTGATAAGGAAATCGACAAGCTGAGATGATTTCCTATCTGCTTCACATTCCATGTACTGCAAAAATAAAGAAGAATTGAACTTATAATTAAGGCACCGATGAAGGAAAGATAAATGTGTAATTCTTTAAGAGAAACTGTAGCCAATGTAACACAATTTACATGGTTTCTGGTATGAGTGTTATAGGTGGGTAAACATCTAGGCGATACTGTTTCTCAATGTTCTCAATCTTAGAAGATAACAGCACCACCAAATTGTCACCTTTTTTAATATTTCTTCACCTCTACCTAAGTGAGATTCCAAGTAAACATAAATTTATAAGGATGAGTTATTTTCTTTTCCCCTATTTGTGTAACAAATATAGAATAAGAAGCCATCCTAGAGAATTCAATGGATTTTTCAAAAGAGACCATATACACAAACATATACATGAACCAAACAATTGCTGTGAACAACATGGTCAAAGCATCAGCCAGGCAATACATTAACTCGTAACACAGTATACCTCATTGATAAGGCCCGAAGGTGTTTTCGAAAAGGCCAATTGTTCTGACGATGCGGGACCATTCACCTGTTTTGTTTCTGCCCGAACTTCAACCCTCACAGGATTCCTCAGCCCTGCTTTAGCAAGCTCTTCAACTGCCTCGGTTTGAGTAGCTGAAAAAAGACCAGTTCTACGAAGCTTTGGTAAGCGAGTTATAATCGAATTTAACTGCTTCTGGAACCCCATATCCAATAGCCTGTCGGCCTCATCCAAAATCAAAATCTGCACCAACCAGGAAAATAACCTATAAACCGTCTGCTCATTATTCTATAGCATTTCCAACATTTTGCAGCCAATATTTCAAACTAATATAGTCCAGCACCTAGCAAATAGAACATTATTGCTACTTATTTGAAATATTCGAATAAGATCCCAATAACAATTCTTTAGCTACATATCTTACAATCTTCCAATTCATGCTAGATGGCACAAAGGTGCAACAATGTCAGTCTACATTTCAAACGAAACCAAAACAAGAAATAATCAATGTTGTCCAAACTAACTATTTTCCATGCTTGAATCAATACCTCGAGGTTCCTAAAATCCAAGCCATCGACGCGTTCCATGATGTCGTGTAGTCTCCCCGGCGTGCCAACAAATAAATTAGCTCCTTCCTCATCTATTTTCTTCAAGTCAGCTTTCACGTCCCCTCCCCCAACTAGCAAAATGGACTTGAAATTCGGTAGCGTCGATATGAAGGGCTGTGCAACGTTATATATCTGCGACGACAGCTCCCTTGTCGGAGAGATAATTACCCCCATCACCTGCCAAGCCCAAAAGTTTATTTTCCATTATTTTCCTCAGATATCTCAGCAACCAAACAGGATTTAGAAAAAAATATATTTGATAAAAACGAACCTCGTGGGGTTTAGGAGGGGTTTTGGAACGGCGGAGGATTTCGACGAGTGGGACAACGAAGGCTAGAGTTTTGCCAGAGCCGGTGGCGGCGTCGACCGTCACGTCCTTGTAGCTACATAGCAAGGGGATTGTGGCGGCTTGGACCGGCGTGCAGAACTCGAAGCCGGCTTCGGTTAGAGCTTCAAGGACCGGCTCGGAGAGTGAGGGGTTGAGATCGGAGAATCGCGTGTTGGTTAAAGCGCTGCTGGAGTTGGGTGAGTCGGAGTCCATGGGTACGGAGGAACCGCCGTTTTCGCTTCACTTGGTTTGTTTTGAGGGCTTACGACGGAGATGAGTTGCTGCTTTAAAGTTGCTTAGATGGGAAAAAGAAAACTACGTGTCACTTATTTGCTACACATGGCCAAGTATTGAAAACTGCACGTTGTTTGCTTGGGGTTTTTCTTGACTCGTGTGTTAAGAAGTTATGAGGTTGGGCTTGGGCTTAAAGCCAGGACAGATCCCCGACCTGGGCTGGTGTCGGACCATAGATTACATCTTAAGATTATCTTGAAGCTCTGCCCCGCCCATCTCGGCCCGACGCATGGCCAGGACATTCCTTCCGTTGTGCCTTGCGCTCATACTGCATCTGCAATCTTTGCCCCAAGACTCCTCGTGATGTTGATTGATCACGAATCCCTTTCAAATATAGTATAAGAAAGAAAAAATACACAGAAAACTAAGCTGGTTGGTGAACAATGATAACTGGATTGGATTGTGCCGGATGGGTTGTTATTGTTATTGCTATTGGTCTCTCAAAGATTGTATGCCGAGTTGTGTCCGTCTCTACTGTTTGCGAACTCAGTGTTATCGACAATAATAAGCTCTACAACTATAGCTTGGCCACTCCTACTCCTGAATTCCCTCACGGGGTTCTCAGCGAAGATGGGTACTCTCTCTTTCTCTTTGGTTTTTTCTTTTTTCCTTGATCTGGGTATCTTGATTTTCTTTGTATTTATTTATTTAGGTGAATATGTTGTGAGTACCAATGAATTGGCATATTTGATTACTTTCTTGGAATGAAATTGCTGGGTTTTAAGTTTTGGTTTGAAATATAGTTGGTCTTTTACTATTTGGAGTTGTGGAGGACTTTTAGATTTTGAAATGTGAACATTGATGCATTTCTGTCCTATTTATGCTAAAGAACTGTGGTTTACTGGGTCACAAAGTTAGAACAATCGACGATAGAGAAAATTTTGTTTCCATTACTTGTCAGTTTAAAATGGTAAGCTCAACGTTCGGAGAAATGAGAGCTGTGTAACTATGGGATTTCGAATAGTAATGGTGCAAAAAAGATTTGTTTTAAGGCCTTTATGCATAAAAGTACACCCCGTTAAGGGAGGAAAAAGCACTTTGTTTTTTCGTATCTGAATCTAGTGTGCAATTGATTTCGATGAATGGCTGTATTATAGTTTCTCTTTCCAAATGGTTTGGTAATGACACAAGTATTACATTTATAATGTTGCTTCATATAGGTTTTACAAAGTGGCAGTGAATGAGACCGTGGTCTGGTTTCAGGTTGGCTCCATCAGAATACACTCTGTTTCTATGCCATTTCATTTCTTGGGCGTCACCCTTTTAGGAGATGTTAATAGTATCCGTGTCTCCAGCTTGTACACAATTGTGTAAATATAAAACTTACTTTGTTCTTTTTTATTGTGTTGGCCAACGAGATTTTTTTTGCAAGCAGCAAGCTCACTGAATTGTGTGGGTTTAGATGCATGACTCGTGCATTGGACTTCAGTGGGACTGTTGGATGCAAATTCTAGTCCACTCTGCAAAACTTGCATTATCAGAATGATTGTTATAGACTTGATATCTATCACTTAAGGTCGATTCATTATTTAGTTTCTCTTTTGTGGTAATGTGGAGCAGCTCTGCGATGGAATGATTTTCAATCATGACCCACCTAAGTGCATTGACTGCAGGGTAAATACTTCTCAATTCCTACTAAAGTTATTTCTTTACAGTGATAGAGCAAGCTAGAATACAGTAATTTTTTTTATTGACTTACAATGTCTTTATTTCTTTGGTAAGATTATATATTTTGAGGTGTAATTGGAGCTTTTCCTGCTAGGTTACTCACTACAAACTGATTACTTTTTAATAATGCAAACTAAAAGAAACTGAGGCACAATTTTAGAATCTTAGATCAGAAACTAGAATAGCTTTGGAGTGGATTTCGGAGGCATAGTTTTAGATGTAATTTTTTAGCAGTTAGAGGGTTCTCAATCCTAGGAAGCTTTAATGAAGTATTTCTTGGAATAAATATGATGAATGCAAATTGCATTTTCTTGTTCTCGATTAAATGTTGTTTTTCTTCTTTTGTATAAAGTCATGTACTAGTGATTTTTACAACATTGCCTGCTTATTTGTAGGATTGTGGTGGCCCATCACGTTGTGGCATGGATTGTAGTGCCCTCAGGGTGAACAACATAGGAGGTAATTGTCCTCTGAGGCTCTGAAGCATCTCATTTTTCATGTCATGATACACTTTAGAGATCTGCTAATTGATTAACTGGAGAGAGTTGTTTGTGTTATGGAAGTAGGTGTGAGAATGAAATGGGAGTCAATGGCTTAAGCAAGTATGGGGTATATCAGAAATGGGATTCTAGAATTTGTCGCAGATACTTAAGTTTAACTCTTTGAATCTTTCAGTTCACCATAATTGGATTTGGATTATATTAGAATAACCTTCCCCTAATCCTTTCCATCTTGATGGACGCTATCCCTTGTTGATATCAAAAATGAATGTTTAGGAATAGTGTGCATGTTGTGAACTTTAAAGTGGCTAGCTTAGTAAGATCCATGCTTGGTGAAGCATTTAAGTAATCCTCTTCTGGAAGGTTGGTTTCCGTATCTGAATGATTGGCATGCTTCGGTTAGTCGTTGGGAGAGTACTTATTCTTAATGGTTCTAGAAAAGATGTAGTGTAAGGAATTATTAGTACTTCTCACGATGTCTCTACCTGAGTTGCGAAACATGTGCTTAAGGAATTATTACTTATTACATTGTCTCCACCTGAGCTGCTCTTCATTTATTTTTTCTACAAAACCAGTGCTTAATTAAGGGCCTTTCTCCTCTGTTTTTAGAAGATGAAGTTTTTTTGGTTAGATTGGGTGATAGTTCTTATTCTTCTAATAGAATCATGTTTTTAATGCAGGTTACTATGTGTGCTCCACCATTGGTCGTGCCTCTAGCACAGACATTAAAATCATTGGTAAGCTTATTTAATGGCATCTCTTCAGATTAAAAGTAGAAGAATAATCTCATCTTATTAGTTCATGTTGCTTGGTTAGCCTATGCTTGCTCTAGTGTCCTCAATTCTGAGGTGTAAATCATTTCATAGCATGTTTTTGTTTGTGCATTAAACTTGGAATTGTAAACAGTTTAAACATTTGGCAGATAAAAAGAATCCCCATGTTGGTGTCATTGTTAAGATGTCCAGTACTGGCCTGGAGCTCAACTGTTCACTCTCTGTCTCTGTTATTTGTGACCCAAATGGTGTTCAGGTGGGGTATTGTTCCTTTAGTCTTTCTGAAATCAATGGATTGGATTTTCCTGGGGTTGTTACATATTATATTCATGTTGCTTTTTATCTTTCTTTTTTACAGGGACCACATTCACTTGAGAAATTAGGAACCTGTGATTATGTGAGTCCTTTGAACCTCTAGAAAATTGTTTTATTGCCTCCATACTTATTGCTTTATGTTATTTAACAATATTGATTTTTAAAATCACATAACCTAATTCCTGGAACACGCATTTTGTATATGTGTGTGCAAGTGTGTAGAATCAATGTTGCACTTTGAGATGGCCAATGAGTTCTATCTCAAATGGCACGTACTCCTCCCATAAGAATGGGGTGAAAAGTGAGGTCATGGGTTCAACACCCATTACGTGCGTGTATAAATTACAAATAATAATAATAAGAAGAAGAAGAAGAAGAAGAAAAAGAAAAATTGCACTTCAAGATGGTGATTCATTTCCAGTTATTGGTGATCTTCAAAAGGACCCTTGACAAATGTGGCATGATTGGAACTAATTAAAATATTTTGGAAACTTGTTGGATCTTCCTGTATCCTAGTACACTCCATAATGAGATTTTGATATATTCATTAGAATATGGTGCTTTTGTCCACAATCTGGGCTGTTTCTGTAATCCTTTGGCATCCTGTTTTCTGCTTTTGCTGGATCCATATTTTTCTAGCAGTGACGATACTGATTTTTGAACTTAATATGGCTCTTAAATACTAGCAAAATTAACTTGATTCTAGGTCTGCAAGAGTTTTAATTGGTAGTGGCTACATCTCCTTGCATTCACTATTTTATGCTACAGGGAGCCTTTAGCTTGAACAGCAATCATACATGTTTAAATGGTGACTTACTGGCATAATTGTTGCCAATTCTGGGAGATGAACAATAAATTCCTTGCGTGATTCATAAGGTTGTATTTCAGGTAGATTTTTGAGGCTGTTCTACCTGGTTTCTTCATGTTGATTAAATTACTACCTGATTTTGTAAGTGCCTTTAGGCTTCTATTCTTCAATGAGTCTGTTGCCAACCATATTTTTTGGACTGAGCCAACCAATTTTAGACCAAAGACAATAAAAGAGAGAAAAACAATAAGATTAGTATGATATGCGAACTTAGAACTGAAGATGTGCTCAATCCATTATTTGATGACCAGTAAATCTGCGTGCTTGTGTCTTGGCTGAATGATGATTGTGAAATGGAAGGAAAACGGTATTATAAGTGGTGGTGCTGTTGGAGAGGGGGAAAGGGGTGTAGCATTTGATAATCAAGTGCTCTGGTTATTATAGTATGTAGTTTACTGCAACCATGGATCCCAAAGAGATTTCTAATTTGACTGGTAAATGTTTCCTCAGCATCCAAAACTGGATTAGTCGAGTGTACATGCATGATTCATAGTGATTCAGTTTCATAATTATATTTCTTTGACAGGCTACAGTGCTGAGGCATCCTTCTGGTTGTGCCAAGATTGTACAATTTCATGGGAAAGGGTGGGGTTGGGTTGGCACCTTCATAATCATGTAAGTTTTTTAATATGCTCTCTTACACATTTAAATGTTACAAAATGACACTTTGGTGAGCCCTAAACTTTTAAGGAATCATTTGATTGCTCTGGTTTACAGTTCATTGTGCCTTTTTGGAGGATATCTGCTAGCTGGTACAGTTTATCGGTATTTCATCGTTGGAGTTCGTGGAATAGAAGTATGTTTTCTCACCTAACTGGGGGGGCTTCTTTTTATGCGTGTGAATTCATATGAATGCATGAATTCGTCAGTTGGCTTTTGTATGATAAATAAGTATTATTTATATGTTGCTCTATATTTTCTCATATTATACTTTCAATGACTGCTGTGTTGTGGAATGGGGTTGACTTTATTCCTCATCTTTGTTTAGATCATCCCAAACTTGGACTTCTGGGCCGGTTTACCTCACAGAACACAGGTATTCCTTCCACTTACTTTGCTTCAGTTTCTGTTTCTTTATGTTGTGTTGTTTCACATCGTATGAACAAGTTTGGATTAAATGTGCTTTATTCTTAAGCTCTATATATGCTTTTGCTACTTAATAACTCTGAATTCTATTGTTTCCTTTTTTGCAGAGTTCGTTTACATCTTTGGTGCAGAAATTTAGGGGACCTTCTCAAAGTCACCGGAGCTCCTATTCTCCTGTCAACTTCTGAGCATATACATTTTCCATTTAGGATTCTACTGGAGAATTCATCTTGTCTCATCTCAGCTCTGCCATGAACATTCCACACACAAGTGCAAATAGTTAAGTTCTTGGATAGTTGCCTACAGGCTGAAGGCTATTGGCTCCGACGGAGTGTAGTTTTTTAGATCCTAGTATGCTTGACATACCATCGTATTACAGGTGATTTTGGTATCTTTAAAACCCTAATGTTTCTCATCAATGATATTCAATTAATTTTTGTCCCTAAAAACTGAATATAAGTGGTGCTATTTTTTTTTTTTTACATTTTGAATGTAGTGTTTTCTTTATGATCTTATACACGCTTGTCGGGGAAAGAAAATTCACATAAAATCTTTTGGATGTCACATACTGAATCAAACTCACAGAACTGTTTAAATCTTGCTGTTGAGGGGATGAAAAAAACCCTTAACCCAATATACACCCTTTGGATGGATGCTTGAGGATAATCTGCATGGATTAGATGATCTTGTAATTACCTCCTAAGTCCTAATAAAATGATCTACTAACATCTTCTAGCCTACCAAGGAATAAGGAATACCTGATTGAAAATATTCTCTTACTGGAATCAGCATGCGGCTGGCTTCTACTCAATTGAGAGACACCAGCAGCCATGGCAATGGCAAGTTGTAGCAAAGAAAGTTTTGAGAAGGTAAAGGCTTGTGAGGAACAAAGTTTGGGTGGCTAGTGCAGCTTCCTCTACCATCTGATGTAATTGTAAAACAAATAAGGCAGTGGAATTCATTACCCAACATAGAGGCTTTTTGCAACTGACAGGGAAGAACTTTGAGTTAGCTGTGGTGAATAAACATCCATCATATTGAAAGGCATGCACGATCAAAACTTTCTTTTCTGCATCAATGCATCATATTTTAGTATTGCTGAAGCTATTCTCATACTTCATGATTTTATTCCTTACCTTTTCTTATCCCAGAGAAGCTGAAGGGTCTATTACCATGCATCCCTGAGAAAAGTACAAAAACAAAAGGGAGAAAAAGAACCTAATTGATGTCATTACTTGTGTCATGCTTTTGTAACACACATTAGACAACATGGAGGAGTGCCTCTCCCACTCTCTCTGTCTCTCTCATTCTCCCACTCTCTCTCTCTCTCTCATTCCAAAACCCTACAATTATCCCAACTTCTATGATAAGGAAGTCGAATTCCCTGAAATTCGCTGCCCGAATTGTATGACCACTTTATTCCAAATTTTAAGAACAGCTCAAGTGTCATAGCATCTCTTTAAGAAAAAAAACCTGAAGACAAGACCACTAATCATTAGTTAGATGAACTAAAATTAATTTAATCGATTTAGTTGATCAATCGCTATTATGCTAGTGACTATTAGCATGCTTACAGGCTGCTATCTCAATTGTTTTTGGTGAGGATTGAGGGGAAGGGAGCAGGTGAGTGCCAACCAACTGAAACTGAAATGTTACCAAATGCCTAATCACCCTTTACCTAAAACCCTTGTATATTTAAATCATACTTGTTGGCTTTTTTCTCAAATCCATTTAGCTACTATACTTTTGTATTGAAAAGGTGACGGCTATGATTCGCTATTGCTCTAATTAAGACAATCTTGCCTTTGAAGCCAAGCGACATTATAACCTCCAAAACCATCATGCACCCACTACCACCCTTCTACATCACGCCCTTCTAATAAAGGCTGTATATCTTTTTACTTTTCTTCTTTTCTTTTTCTTTCTCTTATTATTATTATTTTTTCTATCCCCCAAAGCAGGACTTTTATACCATTTACAATGGTGAGTACGGATATTAAAGATTGTATTACATTCTCTTAAAAGCTAATATAGTAGTTCACATGACACTTATCACATCAATCATTAAATTAATGTGATAGTTTACATGACACTCACTTCACCTATATCACCCCCATAAAGAACTGTTAGAGATGATCAATTCACCCCATGGCCAGCTATAGGTATGGAGACCCACAGTTTTTGGTTGTGAGTCTTTGTGAAGGTGGCCGAGTGAGCCGCCTATTTGCTAGAGAAGGAAGAGACTAGGTGGTTGGCATCGTCAATGTAGGTGTGGATAGTGACAATAGGAGGCAGGCTGAGGTGATAGGATAGACAGAGACAATGTTGCTGATAATTGAGAAATACAAGACTTTAATTTTTTTGTGGCTGACATGGTAGTGCATTTATCTATCTGACATTTTAATTCCCCCCCTTACTAACATGACAATTGAATTCTCTATCATTTACCATCATACCCTCTAACAAGTAATTGGAAGAAAAAAAAATGAATGAAGAAAAATATTTAGCTTGAATAAATTTTGTGAGATTATGATCATGCAGCTCAACTTGCACATGGCCTCACAAAGGATCATGGGCGAAGGAGAAAGGTTTGTGGAGCAGGATATGCGATTGTGCAACAAGCAAAAATCTCACTCGACTCTCGCTGGGTATTGGCTTGAGTAATGATGTGATAATTTTTAATAAAGATGGCTAGACCGTCAGAGTTGTTATTATTATTCTCTAGAAAAATGTTTTCTTCTATTTTTCCTATATTCTCAACGTCACGTTGCATCGGATCATTAGAAAGAAGAAGATAACTTATTCTTGATTAATGTAAGGATTTGAAAATAAAATGTTAAACTATCATTTTTTGTCGATAGCAGGACATTTTAAGTTAAAAATTGACATAAAACTTGTAGCATCTATAGAAATTGGTAACCATTGAGATCCAAACTCAAAATGCATGCCCATACATATTTATATAAAGCACTTAACTATACATAATAATGCATTGCCACTTAGGGTTCACATGGTATTAATATTAAATATAGTCTTAGTGTTATAATCAACTTTAATATTAATGAATTTCTCCAACCTACATACTTCCTATTTATTCAACACGCACAACATGTTGGTGCTACACCTCATAAACACCCACCAAAGACTTTCCCCCACGTCCATACAAACAAATGAAGCCACCTCTCTCTTCCTCCTCCTCCCTTCTCCGGAAAGCTCGTCTCTCTCCCTACGTCTTCACCTTACTCGCTTTCATACTTTTCGTCGCCATTCTCTACGGCGAGGACTTCGTCTGCATCTTCGGCGAACCGCTCCAAATCGTCACCGATCTCGGCCAACCCGTCTCCAGAACCGGTGAGTTGACTCAACCCACCCGTCCGCTCAATACTTATTGTAAGATAATTAATTCCTTCTTAATTTTTTATTTTTTGTGTGTGTGTGTGTGTGTGTTTTGGGGTTAGGGAAGAAGTGGGAGAAGTTGCCGTTCGCCATAGGGAAGACCGAGGAAGGGTGTGATGTGTTCAGCGGGAGATGGGTTTGGGACGAGAGTCGGCCGCTTTACCAAGAATCAGAGTGCCCGTACATACAGCCCCAGTTGACCTGCCAGGAACATGGACGCCCGGAGAAGGATTATCAGTATTGGAGGTGGCAGCCTCATGATTGCTCTCTCCCCAGGTACCAAACATCTATAATGCATATGTTTCCAGCTTAAAATATAATCATTTAATTTATTAAACTAATATTTTTGTTAAAATTTGCTAAAAATTATTATATTTCAGTAAAAGTTTAGTTTTATTTATAAATAAATAAAGGATTCAAATTTCCAACTCACCCGAGAGAGACTCCAAAAATATTATCTACCGTTGGATGAATCAACTCGCCGGCCTGTCGTAACCACGGAGATGTGTCAAATGATGTTTGGCAAGACAAGTCAACAAGCTGCAATTACTTACAAAAAAAAAAAAACAAAAAAACAAGCGGCAATAACTCTTTCACGGAAGCACGTCCCTATCTCCCACCTATACGTATACGTGAGCTGCACCAGTCATTTCCACGTGTCTGCTTGTGGTGGCGGGTTGCACCAGAAGTGGGACCCAAATACAAAGAAGCCATCGCGTAAATATGTTTGTCGGTTGGGGCTATATATATACGAAATAGTTTTAACCTTTTTTTCAGGATGAATATTAGTAATATTTTTGACAAAGACCAAAGTTTTCATTCAATTAGCTAGCCTGGTGGAACATTCAATTTTACGATATTTATATGGCTTTTTTTCCTTGATTAGCTTCGTATAATTGTCTTTACAAACGTAGATATTCAACACGAGTAATGTTTTAAGTCCTTCTTGAGTCTTTTCAGAATAATATGATTATTAAAATCACCATTAAACTTGTGATTGATTATTATTAGATTTTGATCAAATGATGATTTTAATAGTCACATCATTCTTTGAGAAATTTAAGAGAAATACAAGAGGGACTTCTATAATTACTCATTCAACACTGTACAAAAAATTCACAATGATTAAAACCCAAACTTTGAAAATCAACAAATTATTTGCATCTAAAGAATCAAAAACCAAAAACCAAAACACACAATCATGATTCATATCTTCTGTTAATCACTCAGTTGATTTTTCTAATGAACTATATTAGTTTTATTTGTCTATTTAATCTCCTTATAGGTGTTTGTTTGTATAAATCCTCACTTCGTCTCTGTGAATTTTTTTATTAGTAAAATTATCATTTATACTAACTTGATACCGATTAATGTAACATATTTTAAATTGATGAAATAAAAAATTAATTAAAATACGTTAAGCAAGCATGGAGAATATCATTACTTGTTTGTTTGTCTGCCTTTTTTTTTTTTTTTTTTTTTTTTTAATGAATTTCTTCAATAGATTTGTAGGAATAAAAACAAACTGTCGGTTTAGGGCCGTTAAAGCAGATTGAGAGATGAGCCCACAGTTCAGGCTTGTCGGCACGGCCCACCATATGGTCAACGATTATGTTTCTCATTCTATAGTTTTTGCGAGACCCCGAAATTAAAAATTCGAACAGTTTGGTGTGTGACCAAAAAGACAAAAAGAATTACTAGAGTGTTGTGTGGAAACATATATATATAGAGTAATGATGGAAAGCACGCCTGGCGTGCATCAACAGTGATGCACGCCAGGCACAAAATTTTTTTTTTTTATTATTTTATTATTTTTTAAAAAAAAAAAAAAAAAATTTTTTGCACTGGCGTGCGTGGGACGCCGCGTGCTTTGCATCATTACTCATATATATATATTAATCCTGGGCCAGCTCGTCTTAGGAAGCTTTTGTTCCAGACTTAGAGCATGTTTAGAATTGTGTTTGAGAAATAGAGTTTTTAAGTAAAAAAGAGCTTTTGGACAAAAGCTTTATTTTTAAGCTTTTGTCAAAAGTGTTTTTTTTTTTGTTGTCATTTTTAGACTTTTTGGACCATTAAAAGCGCTTTTAATTTTTTTATCAAACAAGTACTTTTTTCTTTAAACGAACTTTTTTAGTGTTAAAAACATTTTTAGGCCTCTTAAACACAATCTCAAACATGCCCTGAAAAGTTAAACGTAGTAATAGTTGTAGGTTTGATATATAAATGACCTTGCAACTCGTTTTTTAATTTTTTTAATTATTTAATTAATATTTTAATTTTTTTTTTATGCCTAATCTTAAACTGTCAAATTACATAGACATAATTTTAACTTAAAAGACTTTTATTCTGAAGCCATGTTAACATTTCAAACTAATAATGTGCAGTTTTAATGCCACCTTCATGCTTGAGACACTCCGAGGGAAGAGGATGATGTTCGTGGGAGATTCCTTGAACCGGGGTCAATATGTTTCCATGGTGTGTCTTCTCCATTCAATTATACCTGATGAGGAAGCCAAATCCATGGAAACTTTCGATTCACTCACCGTTTTCACTGCCAAGGTGACATTCAATAGTAACTGCAATTTACATTTACTTGTCAAGTGTTCAAATTTTTCGTTTTTTTTTTTTTTTTTTTTGTAACTTTGTTTCCATGTTTAATTAGGAATACAACGCCACAATCGAGTTCTATTGGGCGCCATTTCTTCTTGAATCAAACTCGGATAATGCTGTGGTTCATAGGATCCCGGATAGGATTGTTCGGAAAGGTTCAATCAATAAGCATGGCCGGCAATGGAAAGGCGTTGATATATTAGTATTTAACACCTATCTTTGGTGGATGACCGGCCTGAAGATGAAGATCTTGTATGATGATCTTGCTCCTTTACAAATTACTCATTCAAAAGCCATAATTTCTTTAGGCTCTTGTCCCTGATTCTGTCTCTGTTGATCACTTTCCTATAATTCCTTCTGATTGCCCGACGATTTTCAGGTTAGGATCTTTTGACGATGAAGTGAAAGATATTGTGGAGCTGTCAACTGAGGATGCTTATAGAATGGCAATGAAAAGTATGTTGAGATGGGTGAGGAAGAACATGGACCCCAAGAAGACAAGGGTCTTCTTCGCTAGCATGTCGCCTTCTCATGGGAAGTAAGAACTTCTGTAATCTTAACTCTCTCTCTCTCTCTCATGGCCTGAAAGGGAAGTAAGATTAAGGTAACACTAACATTTGAAGTTTGGCAGGAGCATAGACTGGGGAGGTGAAGCAGGGCTCAACTGTTACAACGAGACAAGTTTGATAGACGATCCCAATTACTGGGGTTCAGATTGCCGGAAAAGTATAATGCAGGTGATCGGAGAAGTATTCGCTGAATCAAAGTTTCCCATTACATTTCTCAACATCACCCAACTCTCAAGTTATCGGAAAGATGCGCACACTTCGATCTACAAGCAGCAATGGAATCCATTAACTCCGGAACAGAAGGCAAACCCTGTTAGCTACGCAGATTGTGTGCATTGGTGTTTGCCTGGCCTTCAAGACACCTGGAATGAGCTTCTATTCGCCAAGCTATTCTATCCTTAAATGGCGGACGGCTGTCATAATTTGAGAAATCTTTCTTTCGGATGGCGTTTTGAAGTTGACACTTGAGAGAAGTGTTGGGGAGAGTACGAAAGAAAAGAACAGTTCTGTGTACAATAATAGTGATTGTTGCCAAAAAAAAAAAAAAACGAAAATTAAATTCATTTTTTGTAATTAGAATATAAAATTCAAAATGACAAAAAAAGTTTCAGTCTTGTGGTTAATTATTCCAATTCAATCCTTAAAAGTTTTTAAAATACTTCAATTTTAACTGAGAACAAAGTTTTCATCCAAACCGAGTGTAAAGAAATTACGTCTTGAAGCATATAATTTTCACATGCACTTTTAAAAAGATTTTAACATATATCCATTAATAGGATTAACAACATGTGATTTTTATGTGCTTTAATGTGATCATCCCCGCTCACAGTCACACTATCGGGTTTTATTTTTTATTTTTTATTTTTCTTTTGTTTTTCTTGTGTTATAATGTGCATATGTGGCATTGTGTTAGGCCTCTTGCTATATGTGACTTCTTTTTTTGGGGGGGCGGGGGGGGAGGCATACATGAAAAAGACGCCAGCAGACAAGACTTCTGTTAGAAGTAGAACATAAAACATTGCAAAATAACATATTTGTCAAATTATAAAAACTCAAATATTTAATTATCAAGATAAAAAAATTTAAGTTTTTATCTGTTAAATGGTCAAAAGTCAAGGGTATAGGAAATTTCTCTATATAAAAATAAAGTAGACCTGCATTAAAAAAAGAAAAAAAAAAGAAAAAAAAAAAAAAAAAGGGATTTGGGTTAGGTGCTATAAGAAAAATTGCATTAAAAAAAAAAAATGATATAGGCTATAGGTGCTGTAACATAATTAAATGAGATCTTGTGTAGAAAAAAAAAAGATTCAGATTTAATTTTTTTTTTTTCTCTCTCTCTCTTATAAAAAAAAGGTAACATTTTCATCTGGAAAGAAAGTCTTTGGGCCCTCAAAGCTGGTTGCAGCTTTATTCATCAGGGAAGCCCATATCGCAGGTTGGTGAATTCATTGCACATGGGGATAAATGTACATTCATCAAAACAAAGTCCTGGGCCTCAAATGGACGTTGTTAGCTTGCAAACAACATGAGACTCTTCCACGCAAGCATCCATTTCATTACACCGTGCGTCTTCTCTGCGTAGCAGCATTCCTTTGAGTAATGCTATAAGTCTGTTTTATGTTTATTTTAAATTTATTTAAGAATGATGTGACTATTAAAATTATCATTGAACTTATAAGTGATTGTTATTGAATTTTGATCAAATATTGATTTTAATAGTTACACCATTTTTAGAAAGACTCAAGAAGGACATAAGAAGAACGTCTAGAATATGCCTCCAATTAATATACTTTGAAATAATAATAATATATAATAATATGTGATAATTGAGCCAATGGTAAAGCATTTGTAGCATGGAAGGTAATAGAATTTAATAGAAATTTGGGTCTTGCAATGTCATATTGGAGGGAGATGTTTTGGAAGTAGTTCAAGCACGGAGGAATAAAGAATAACAATGGAATAAGAATGAGCAGTTGATTGCCGATGCAAAGTTGATTAAGATTTTTAATCGCGGCAACTGAAGCATATCAAAAAAGAAACAAACATAGCAGCTCATGTCTATTGAAGACAATTATAAATTAATTTATAGAAAAAGTTTGGACATGTTAGAATATTATATTTTCGCAATATTATATTTTCAATATATTACGGAAATATTTGATACCGTATTTATTATTGTAAATATGCTGATTTTATATGATTTTATAATTATTGTAATTTTTTTCTTTTAGGGCCTCATTCAACTATAAATAGATCATTCTATTGTACCATTGAATACACATTAGAAATAAAAAAAATTTTCTCTACAATTATCTTTCTGTTGTCTTTTTCTACCTGACAGAAAAATATCGTAAGTTTATATGTGATATTGTACTTGTTTTTCTCACGATTTTCGTGATAATTTGAATTCTTACTAAAAAAAAAAAAAAAAGGTTCTCTGTATCTCTTTGCTCTCCCTTTCCAATAAGGTTGCGGGTCACCCAGGCACATCCCAGTCTAGGCATTCAGCAGTTATAATTGACCGATTTGAGCATTTTTCAAATAGTCTAACGTACGTTGTTTCTGTCCGTCCAACTACTCATGATCTCATGAAATTTAATGTGATCGATTCACGAGAAAACTGACATAAAAAAGGAAAAATGTATGAAACTTTTATATAGATTGCATGCGTATAGTAGTCAAATTGACTATATTTAGACGTACGTTGGAGATATTTTTAGCTGAGTTTAATCTTACAAAAAAAAAAAAAAACACTTGATTTTTACTTTCTATATTCTTTATTTTTTTATTTTTTTTTTTAATTGCGTGCATTTTCTTTAATTTTGCAGACTTAATAATTAAAAAATTGCTTGAATTTGTGTACGTAGTTGTGAATTTTGTAAAAATTACTTCTTTGAGGATTGGCATTCGACATGGACTGAAAGAACATGCTCATGTGAAATAGGTAGCTCCAAAAGTTTTGAATTACTAAAAGTATGCCTTAAAGTAGTTCATAGGAACTTAAAGTTAACGTACAATATGTCTTTTTATATGTGAGTGGAGTTATATTAATATATATATTCTAATTTTTGAACATAATTAGTACTACATAAAGCATAAATTTTGCATAAGAACTTAATCATAAATAAATTACTAAAAGTTGATAAAATTCATTACTTCGTCCTTGAGGTTTTAATGATGCATTGTAAATAAGTTGATTTATACATTCCAAACAAAATTGTTCTCTCATTCTCACTTCTGACTTCTTTTTCTCAGGAAAAAAAAAAAAGGAGAGAGTGTTGGGGGGAAGACAGGGGCGGAACCAAGATTTCTGGTGTGGGGAACATATATATATATATATATATAAAAGTTAGGAACATTTTGACTTATATAAATACAAAAACACATAAATAAATATAATTTTATCTATATGTGTTTGTGTTTATTTATGAAAAATAAAAACATAGAATTTTTAAATTTAATCTCAAAACATCACAAACTCACAATAAGTAAATAAACTAAACATGATCTATAGAGTTTAAGAAAAATGGTACCAAAAATAAATATTGTTAACACGACTGCAGAATAATCACTCAAAAAATAAATAAAAACAGATATTTCCATCATATTAATTCCACACGTTTGCACACAAAAAATAAAAAAATAAAAACACACACACACAAATAAATGCAAGGAAAAACGAGATGTGGGAAAGATGGCTAAGAGAAAAAAATATATATATAAACGGAATGACGCATAATATGTTAATTTTGGGAACAAATATATCATTTTTGGGGATGAATTCGTAAAATATGTATATTTTATAAAGAATTGTAAAAAATTTGGGTGGACATTCATCTCCCCACCCTTACACTTGGGTCCGCCCTGGGGGAAGAGATTTGCCACTTGTTTTTGTGTCGTGGACCTCCCAATCCATTGATTGAATTGATTTTAAAGGGATTTGGATCCCTTGTAATTGGAATCCAAAGTTTTAGTAATTAATTTGTCGTTTGAATTGCCTTTATCATTAGGATCTATGATTCGATAGTGTGAGAGAACGTCAATGAAATTAACCTGTCCAAAGAGGAGGAGTATTCATGAGATCAATAAGCTGTGAAAGATATGGGCCCTTGCTCTAATTAACATGGAATTCCTGTCCGTTTGAGAGGCAGCTGGCTTAGTTAAGAAAGTCGTGTGGAAGAAGGGCACGTCCAGTCAAATCACCCGTGGGACACAAGAAAATGGGTGGGTTTTGGATTTCATTCTAATGCAAACACGGGGGACATTGAAAGCCTCCTTGCCCACTTGCAATCCAACTTGCAACACATAAAATACAAAGAGATGTGGAATATAAAAGAGGAAAAATATATATATATAACAAGTTGCCTTAGTTTCTACAACAAGTTGAGTTGTTAAAGCCAAGTTGCAGTGCAGCTGTTGATTTCTTCAATGCAGAAAATAGTTTTTTTTTTTTTTTTTTAATTCCGAATTCAAACTAAAATTCCAAGGCCTTTTTTTCTTTCTTCAATTAAATAAGGTTGAAGTGTTCTTTTTTATTTTTTGTTCTTCCTAGAAGTTTCAAGGAAACTTACAAAAATACTAATCCCGACTGTCATGCACTACCTACTAAAGTACCCTAGCATTAAAATTTTAATTATATGATGCACTCAAACGACAACGAAATGGAAATTTATCATAATCACCATCAACAAAATACTTTTTCTTTTTTTTTCTTATTTACTGTTGTGTTGAAAAAAAGCATTTGGTCAACTTTATCTCGTACGAGGTCTGTCATGACTGCACCCTGGAATCACGTATTAGACTATTATATACATATATAAACGAGTTCGACTTGGATAAATGGATACAGATTCTCACTAATTTGCTATTTAGATGGTTAGAGTGTTAGGCATATCATATATTATTATTTTTTAATTAACTTTTAATTATTATTTACTATTAAATTAATGATCAGTTGATCATGTAAATCATACACAAATTTAATAGTTGATTCATTTATATAGTTCATTCACTATATAAAGATGGTTAAAATAATAAATTTTATTATTTATTTTTAAATAAAAGATAGACAATTCAAAATTTGTTTAAAGTGAGGCTATATTAATTAATTTAATTTTATCACATTGATTGACTAAATTATTAACCGTTTAGACAATAAGTTTGTTAAAAAATCTCAATTTGGATAAATAACGGGATGTCTACTTATATTAAGTATGGATGATAGGACATCCTCAAATGTTGAATGGATTTGTGCCGGAAATAGTATATTTTAGTCATACTGTCCATGCTGATCAAGTGATCAATATAATATATAATGTTAAATATCACTTATTTATTTATTTATTTTTATCTAACATTGCTACTATATCAATGTCAATTAACCCTTGAATTAGATATTGTTACTAAAAAAAATAAAAAAATTGGTTGATAGTATGATTAAAAATTTATCTAACATTGTTAAGTGGCGATATTTGATTAATGCTAACATGGCGTTCCGTTAAGTTTTAGACGAAATTTTAACGGAGGTACCATCTCTGTCTTTATCAAAACTACATATACCTTCTGTGATTCAAATGAAACCCTAGGGGACAAAAAATAAAGTGATAAAACCCAAAGAAAAATTAGGTATTTAACCCTAAAAGTACAATAAAAGTACGATTTTTAATATAATTACCCTATTCAAACAGGAAATATACATTCAACCACTACAAACAACTAATGTAGAACGATTTACTGTATTATAAATTCCATATCTTCTAATTGCTGACAAAAAGGGGCCACATTTGATAAATTTCGATTACCTATGATAAAATTAAATTAGGGTTGTGCTGATGAATTTCTTCTCCAAGAAATATCTTATGCCAACTAGGGTTCAGTGATCAGTACAAGAACAAGAAGATGACAGGAATTAACAAGAATGGAAGACATGAAAGCAAATTAAGTAGGGAGAATTCACAATGAGTATATATATATGGTACCACTTTCAAAATTACATACACAAAAATTAACAAAACACACACAAAGAAATTAAGAGACATGAATATACATAAAACATAGACTATTTGATACACCTGTGATATTTTATAATGCTAATGTAGGAGCTAGCAATTTATAAGCACCTTCAGAAGGGATTGATGGTAAAGGAAAAAAGATCTAAACATATACATATAGGGGCAATATCTTAATATCATAATATATAACAATATCATATTATCATATTATCACCTCCAATCATTGCCTTCTGAGAGAGCCTTCACAAGAACCTAACACTCTACGAATTTCCCATAATATGGATCTCAATGATCCACGACAGCCGATCCGACCCATATCAGAAACAGAAAGAAGCAAAAGAATCATTCACGAATCAAGACCAATATTATATCTCGTTTCTTTGTTTGTTACGCTCGAGCCATGGTCTCGGCGATCTGAGTCAAAGACTGTAAATTGCAACGTACTATCGTGTCCACAAACACGCACGTCTCTTCCTTAGTGTTGCCGGGCGGTACATCGACCACGTAGGACTCGACCACCACCGTTCCTGTTCCGCCGGAAGAGGAGGCGTGGAGGGTAGTGACGGACCGGTAATTGTGGAGGCGGTGGTCCCCACCGACAATTCTGAAGCTGATGACGTGGCGATCGTCGTCGAGGATCTCGAGGCGCTCGGTGCTGGACTCGGCGGGGAGACCCGACACCACTTGGACCTCGCGGAGCGTGCCCACGTTCCCGTCGCCGTCGATCACGTGGCAGCTCTTGAGGAAGTGCTTGTATGCCTGCGGGTTGTCGAAGCGGCGCACCACGGACCAGACAGTGGAGACGGGCGCGTGGATGGTCTGCACCACGGCCGAGCAGCACTGCTTGGGCGCGACCGTGTGGGTGTGGTAGCGAGCCACGGAGTCGGGTACTGGGACGACCGGGTGGGTGGTAGTTTGGGAGGGTTTGGGGCGGTTGACGGTGGCGGGGTTGGCTCTGCGGACTTGGATCGATGAAGGCATTGTGTTTTGTCTGTTTTTGGTTTTCTTGGGAAAGTTATGGCCGTCTCCAATACGTATTGACGGTACATATAAATAATATGCTTTGTGAAAAGAAAGAGAGAGTTTGGGCTATTTTCTTTTGCCCACTTGCATTAGTTTTGCTCTTTCCGATCCCTCACAGGCAGAGAGAGAGTGGATCTTTTAGACTTGTTGCGAGAGAAAGGAGCTTTGATCACGCCGTACTTACAAGTGGGTCGTCAAGTTGCAACTTGTTTGGACTATGTTTTCGCCTTAATTATCCCTTTCTTTATTTTATTTTATTTTTAAAATTAATATTAAATTCATTAATAATCAGGAAATTCAATTAAGAATTCATTCATTTCAAACATGATCCATGAATGTTTTTAATTCTCACGTTCACTAGCCCAAGTACAACAATATCAGCTTCCTGGCCATTTTCACATGCATGTTCAAAATCCCTCTTAATTATATCATCCACAAGCTCTTTAAATCTACTCTTATTTATATAGCATCTCTCTCTAATATGATTTTTTTTGTAACTAAATTCTGCATCTCCTCGCTCTCACATTTCTCTAACATTTCCTTCATCACATATAGAAGTTTCCCAAACATCTCGAGCTGAAGGACAACTCCATAGGATATGGTTGATGGTTTCCACTTCCAACCCACAAATAGGACAATGAGGATCGGACAATACACTTATCCTAAATATGTTCTCTTTAATTCGAAGTAGATTATTCCGCACTCTCCATAAAAACATTTTTACTCCCACTATGTTAACTACTAATATTACAATATTGTTCTTGTCTATTACTCTATTTAAAACGCATTGAGATTGTCGAAGTTGGTTTTAAAACGCACATGGTATTATGTGTATATACCAGTCGTACAAAACAGGTGACAAGATGATAAACAAACACACAAATATACGCCAATTGGTGCTCTAATAGTTAATGCAGGCCGGTGGTAGTGGTTAAGAAAACGGGAAATCGGGAATTGTCTAAAATAGTGATTAAGAAAATAAATGTTTGT
This sequence comes from Corylus avellana, assembly GCF_901000735.1. Taxonomy (NCBI): domain Eukaryota; kingdom Viridiplantae; phylum Streptophyta; class Magnoliopsida; order Fagales; family Betulaceae; genus Corylus; species Corylus avellana. The sequence goes on from NC_081547.1 coordinate 29,467,562, forward strand.
AGCTAGAAAGAAACCCTTGCAAAAGGTCGATGCTTGAAAGGTGATAGATGATAATGAAATTAAATTTTCATTATTGCTAAAGACGTTCCACTAATTTGGGCATCTAATAGAAGACATAAGGCGTGTACAACTCACACTATCAAGGTGGAATTGTGTCTTTGTTCCTCACAAGGCAAATGAGCTCGAGGCGGCTTATAGGTTGGCGAAAGCGGCCACTACTGATGTCAGTGATAAAATTTGGAGGGGTAACACTCTTAATTGTATTAGTAATATATTGTTTTGATGGACCAGTTAGCTCTATCTCGATGATTGTTGTTGGAGTTCTCATACTCCACCTACGTTTTATTATCAATAAAATTCATCAATTTAGTTTTTTTAAAAAAAAGTTAAACAAGACATATAGAATATGAGAGAAAAAAAATAAAATAAATAAATCTACTCTAATAGAGTTTGGTTTGCTTCCAGTGAAAAAATAACTAGAGATTCTTCCAAAAAACAAAAAAAAAAAAAAGAAAAAGAAGTAAAAATAGGCTCTAGTGAAAAAATAATTAGAGTTTTCCTCTGGTCTTCTAATCTCTACCCGTTTATTTTTCACAAAAATTTTCAATAATTTTTTCACTCGAGAAAAGCCAAACAAATTCTAATCAGCCTCATTTTATTATATATTAAAAAGGCCCAAGTGTTGTCTTTCTTTTTCAATGACATGATTTACTCGCGATCATGGTTATTATTAGCTAATTAGAGAAAAAAAGAAATATTATTATTTTCTTATCCATTTCACAATTGACCACAGCTGCCACATCTTGATTTTTCGTTTCTTCTTTTGGTAATATATAATTATATATAGTTTGCCTCTTTTTAGACTCAAAGCCAGTGAAAAATTATTTTCACATTTATATATAAAAAAAAATTTCAAATTAAAAATTCAAAACACATTAACAAACCGCTATTTCTGCCCTCGGAATTGAAAAAGTCTTATTGTTTTTTTCTCCATCCTTCTCTCTCTCTGTCTTCAATTGGGGGTTCGGTGTGGGGGATGGGATATTTCATTAACTAATCCATCCATCAACTTGGTTCTATTTTATTACCGATATCTACTTTAATCATCTTTTTTTTTAATCATCTCTTTAGAGATGCCGTTTTACCGTCTATTAATTTACTTTATTTTAATTAAGCATGATTCCGGCCATCTCCATAAACTTTGTTTTTGTCCAATGACCTCTATTAATTTCTTACCAAGTTGATCGTTTTTAAGTTGGAGCCGCTCCTCACATGATGCTCTTACTAGAAAACCTATTTGTTTGTCTCTATAAAGTCAAACCCTAGAAATGACGCCTGAACTACCGTTCCCCACAATTTTTTATTTTAAGTAAAAAGTATTGGTGTAATGGCTCCAAATGGCCTCCCCATATTAATTTTTTTTCCCAAAAGAGATGAAATAATAACAATGTTTGTTGAAATATTTTTTCGAGCAGTTAGACGGGTCATTTGCAAAACAGAGAAAAAATGGTTACTATAAATTAAACTCATTGGTCCTTGAGAGATCATAAACACTCCTATAGTTAAGTCAGTAATATATTTAAGAAAATACCTGAATAATAAAGTTTTGAGAGAGAACTGTACCGTACCTCTAATCCCTAACTTTAGAGATTTTTTTTTTTTGGTTGCTACTTGGTAAGCTTATAACTATATATTTGATATTTTGTTCAATTATTTTTCATGTGCTGAAATGCCAAAGTGGGATCCACCGCTAATTTATATCCACAACAATCTTCCTTTTGGGTGAATCGTAAGGTTTCGAAGAATTTCTACTAAGGGACGTTTGTCAATTGGGACAAATTTTCAGTACAACCAAAAACTTTGCCATCCCAAAACGTTACTTGAAAAAGTTTATGTGCGTACGTGTACAAATATGCGCGCATCATATTTGGAATATTCTCATGAATGTAACGTAGTACTACTGCATGTAGATGATATCATCTGTGCTGTACTAACCAAGCAGGCATCCGACACAGGCCATTTAAGCCGCACAATTGAGTTCTTTGAATATGTTCTTCTGCTCGGACGTGTAAGTTTGTGTTTTTGGCAAGTTTTTAAGCCGTCGCCAAAACACAAACTTTTACCTGGTATTAAAGAGAAAATGAATGATGATTTAACAGAGATTGATGGAACTTTTGGAATGAGTGGTGTCCAAACAAAAAGAAAAAAATGTTGTCCTCAAGAGGCAGCTTAATCGGTTGGAACCACACTTAATGAAGTGGATGTCACCAGTTCGAATCCCCCTCTCCCTCTTATGCGGACATGTCAAAAAAAAAAAAAAAAAATGTTGAAACACAAAACCCGGCTAAAATTTGAATTTAATACCACATCGGTTAAGAGGGCGAAAAAACAAACGTTTGACTGGAACAATCTACGTATGTACTGACCGTTAACAAGTTGTGTACAGTAAATCTGGTAGAAGAAAACATTAAGGCATGCATAACAAAACAGACCAGAATCTGTAATAGTTAGATTTGTCAGCGAAATGGGAAAGTTCAAATAAGTATAGCCAAGTTGGCTTGTCCGCATGCACGATATTTTAAATAGGACGGAAAGAACAAAAGGCTAGTCAGGGAAGTGAATCTGGAAGGAGTCTACGAGAGAGAGAGAGAGAAGAAAAGGTTTTTGGGTGCTTCTTTCAAGTTGGTGTAATGCTAATTTTAGAACTCCAACTTGATGTGTTTTTTGTCGAAGGAACCTTCTGTCAAGAAAAATCTATTAGAGGCACTTTATCCAAATCCCAAACCCAAAGGTTAACCCCACCATCCTGTTTTTATCTGAGTATTTGTTCATGTGTTTGAGCCTATCTTAGGAATCTCTCTCTCTCTCTCTCTCTCTCTCTCTCTCAATATATATATTCTTGTTTTCCAGTTGTTATGTTTTAATTTTCAACCCAACCAATTGTTTTCTTAGATCAGACAATACTTCTCTCTCTCTTGAGAAGCGTGTAGAGTAGGTTGACAAATTGTACCAAACTAGAGGAGATAATTCATGTTTGTGTGTTGGGTTCGAGTTATGTTTAAAATTACTAATCTTAAATGTCGCATGTCGAATTTTGGTTGTATCGAGTTATTGATATAAGACTAGATAGGGGTTAAACTAATTGGGTCAGATACGTTAACTATAATCTGTTAATTTTGTGTGAAATTATATCAAAAATTGGCAACCCCCAATTCAAACAACAATTCCTTTATTGAGTTGGCCTGTTTCGAAAATTAGTAAATGTATCAAAAGTACATCTAATTACCAAATGAGCTACTTTTTATCAGATGTTTAAAAGCATTCCCACCAAAGCTATGTCCATCTCAATAATCAAAATTAATATCTGCAAATATTGCTTAGGAAAAAAAAAAAACCCTAGCTGAAATTTTCCAAAACTATGCAACTAATTGGTTATCTGCTAATGATGCACCAATAGGCAATAATTAATGGCTGGCCAAACCAATATTCTTAATTTTTCTCAATTTTGGTGCAATGTATCCACGACCAAAATAGAGCAGGATTTCCTGCTGTTTGGTCAGATCCAGATTTCGTTCTTGAATTTGTACTGCATTTACCTTTTGGGCTGTGTTGTTGGGGTGCTCATCCTTTTTGTGGTCAATTAGTTAGTCATGTAACTCGCTTCCCTTAATTGAATATAAAAATAATAAAATAATAAAATAATAATAAAAAGCAGGATTTTTCAAATTTTCAGACAACACGAGGCATGGACTTTTGCGTGTATACGTAGATGACATTCTAAATATGGAAAATTCTCTTTACTTGACCAAGCCTCTACCAATTGGACTGAAAGACCCGGTCTGAGTCTGAGAAATGCTTTTTTTTTTTTTTGGCATTCTACCAACTATCTACTCACCATCTCTTCTCTCTTTACTTTCTTGAAAAAAAAAAAAAAAAAAAAAAAATCAAAATGCAAGTGATGAGATGGTGAGTAGATGGTTCCTAGAATGCATTGTAACATTCCTCATCTAAGTCTGACTCTATGCGGACGTACAAATTAATTGTCCTGAAAATTTTGCTTTTCAGTGACAATTAAAAGGACGATAATTTACTTGAATGATAAAGAATAATCTAATTTTTTCTTACAAAGAAGGGACGGTGAAAGGGGATAAAAGAAAGAATATTTTAAATAAAAATAGTTAAAATGAATAACTAAAATAAATGATGAGATATAAGCACTTTGATCCCTTATAAAATAAGAAGAGATCGCTAAAATTTGCTGAGCATGTGAATGCTCATGCTCAACAAATTTCTTTTCTATTTTAGCTAAGTTTTAGATACCTACTCTTCTAAAGCACATTCATCTTGCTTTCTCTATTTTAGCTATCTACTTTTACTATTCCAATTCCTTTATTCTTATTTGTAAGAAAAAAAAAAAAAAATTGATGGGAGAGAGAATTATAGAGTAAAATTTTTTTTTTCTTATTTACTTCGCAAAATCTTCCTTTCCAGCAAAATACATGCAGAGCTTAAGCTCTAGATGGCAAAAGTAAGCTATACTAGAAGGAGCATATTAGAACATTAATTAAATGATTAAATTCATAATTTCTTATCAACTTAAACTCTTAGAGAAACTGGTGATTTAACGAAGCACATATGAGTTGAGTTCAGGCTGTGTGCAATATTTGAGCAGTTCAGCTAAGTTTCATACAAGGAGAGTGGTCTATGAAATGACGAGAGCAAATAAATCTTGATGCACATGAGAATTCACATATGCAATAATAACATGATCGGATCTGCATGATGAATTATGGCATTAAGCCATGCATCTCCCTGAGAGTACTAAGGAGCGTCCAATGGAAAAGGCAGGCAACTGCACTTTCATTGCCTCTGATCAACTTGTTGAAGCCTTTTCATTCTTCATGATCATATGGAATGTTTTAGTTCGATCCTCCTCCACCATTTCCCTTAAAACATCATCTTCAATCTTTTCAGCTTGCCAACGAGAAGGATCCTCCACAAATGCCTCACTGAAAATCATACTTGACACCCACTCCTTCCACGTCGTCCTTCGATACTTGTCTTCTTCGAGCGTGCCCGTTTGCAAGAGCTGATACACATAAACTACCCTCTGCTGACCAGGCCGGAAAGCCCTTGCTATAGCCTGCTTTGTCTTGGAAGGATTCCATTCAGAATCCAATAATATCACCCGAGAAGCTGCTGTCAAACTAATCCCTTCAGCACAAGCTGTGATTGAAGCAAGAAGTACCCTTGATGCCCCCCCTGCCTCCTCAAATTTATCCATCACTCTTCCTCTTTCAAATAACTCTAAATCCCCAGTAAGGACCAAAACTTCTCTACCCCTTTGCCACTTGAAGATGTGCTCAAATAACTCCAGAAACAATTTAACAGGTGCAATGTTGTGGCAGAAGATGAGTACCTTCTCCTTCTTGAAAATGCGATACACAAGGTTCAAAACAAATCTTACTTTTGAGCCTTTCTTCAGATCAAACTTGTACTTGTCAAGCTCCATTAGCTCCCTCATGTTAAAAAACTTGCTAGCACAGCTTGTGGTTTTCACTAACCAAGGATGTATTGACCCAAGGGTTATGAGAAGCTCTAATTCCAACGGATATCCATGGCATTCAGCCATTACTTTGTGCAGTTTAACCAAGATTTCATGTTGTATGTCAGTTGAATTCATTAATAAGGTGTAAATCTGTAAACCAGGAAGGCTGTCACTACTTCCACCTTCATACACATCTATAAATCCATTTGTGATATTTCTCAACATGTTTATACCCTGCCTCCTCTCTTCTCCGACGTTTGAATCAATTCTTTTAGCAATCTTATCCAAAAAGAACTTTCTTGCTCGGGCTTCTCTCAAATAGAGTGCTTTTTCTGTCCCTTTCTTTTGCCTCTTGTATTTTGGGTCTAATTCCTTCAAAACTTCATTGACAAACATGGGTCTTGCCAAGCAGAGGGTGTTAAAATATTCACAGAAATTGTTCTGAAACAATGTACCTGAAAGCAATATTCTCAAGTCTGTTTCAACTTTCATCAAAACCTTCCTCAACCTTGATTTTGTACTTCTAGGGTTGTGCCCTTCATCTAGTACCAATATCCCGGGACTTTCCCGCAACACTCTAGCCATAAACCTTCTGTGTGCAAACTTTGAGTCTTCTCGCATTAATGCTAGAAATGAGGTATAACCCATGACAAGAACACTTGGGTGTGCATGCCACTTCTGTACTTTCTCTAGGCAATCCAAAACATGCATGACATCATCAGTGGGCTTTGGAACTCCTGGAAAAGACATAGGTTTGTGAAAGGATGGTGATTTCTGCTTGAAGACTCTGTAGGTTCTACGACCATGAATTAGATAAACTGGAACAGGAATTTCCCACTTGATGCATTCCTTGTACCAGGTATACAGTGTAGTCTTTGGAGCAAGAACCAAGGGTCGTTTTCCAGGGAACAATTTCAAATAGCTAACAAGGAATGAAATAATGAGAAGCGTTTTCCCAGCTCCAGGAGAATGAGAAATAACACAACCACCTGTTTTCTTGGATGCTGGTTTCATAAGTGAAGGTTTTAAAGACCCAGCAATATTTCGCCATAGAAATTCATAAGCTCTTTTTTGGTGCAAGTGTAATTTTCCTCTAAGTTCAGGGATTAAGGCCCACACATTCTCATTTTCTTCTGATAATGGCACATCAGCAGAGGCTTGACGACAGAGAACTTCCAAACCATCATCTTCATCCGGCTTATGCATAGAATTTTCTTCATTGCATTGCTTCTCTTCTGTGTTCCAGCTTGTGAATTGCATCTGGAGAAATAAACAAGTAAGCAGGTATCTTGTGAAACAACGCCGTCACTATAGAATAATGAAAAGTGATGAATGTACAGGGGTATGAACCCGACATTCATTGTACCATGTAGTAGAGCACTGTCATGTGTTAAACCACCACTTATCCTAAAAGTATAAGCGGACAGCATGTGAAATATTTTAATTGAAATAGAAGGTAAACTATGGGAGTTAGGGTCGGAACTTATGACCTTTGTTTTGATACTATGATAAATAATCACTTATCCCAAAAGTTTAAGCGGATAGAAAAAGGTCAATTTTTTTTTTCATTAATATTTAATATCATTGATAAACCTAATCAGATAATTTGGCCCCCATTCAGAGGCGTCTATGTTATTTTCTAAGACAAATGGATAGCCTGAAAAGGAAATGGTACATCGCACTCCAGGATCATATACTTCATTGTTCTTTATAGGTTTCAAAAAAATTAAACATTCTCCCCTGCATATTCAGCACATATGGCAGCAGAATGGTATCAAAGACATCCTGCCTCCGTCTAGAGGGCAGGAAAAAACAAAGAGGAGGCAAGATTAGAAAAAATTGAAGAAAATAATTGCATTCATGAGTTCCAAACTTACAAAGGGTGCTGAAACATCTCTTATCTCAGAGCTCACATAGCCGCATCTAGAGCACAGAATTCCAATTTCTTCATCCAATTTGTATTCATGCTGGCAACTTTCACTTAATTTTTTCATGATCCCAATGGACATTCCAGCGTTTGAGCCCTGAAAATCATTTTACCAGACTGAATGAGCCTTAAGGGATGCAGATCCAATAAAGACTAGAAAAGATTAAGATAAGCATGTGTTTAATAATTTCAAACATCCCTTCTTTAAACCATTTTCTCATTACTCCACAAGAGCTTCCACACACACACACACACACACAGAGTTATCAACTGAGGATCAAATAAATAGAGACTTTGATCCTGATAACAGGTTAAGAGTCTATACCTCATTGTCTTCAAAAAGATAACTTGATGCCATGGCTAGTTCCATTTCTTTCCACAACATGTCAGTCTCTGAGATCTCCCCCTCATCCTCATCTGGGGGCGGTTCCAACCCCGTGCTTTGGTCCAAGCTGTTTGTTTCTGTGCATTTTTTCCACTGGTCAATGATCTGTGGCTCATCTTTCTTGACTGTTGTATCCATGTTCTTCAAGAAAGAATTTATCATATCCTTGTATGCACCAAAACTCAAGGATCTCTTCTGATAAGTTCTTTCTTCACTAGGAATATCCCTTTTTGTATATACAGAGTGATGTCTTTTTCTTTGGACTTCTCTCTCAGAAGCTTTTCCTTCCCATCCACCTTCAAAATCCATATCTTCCAAGCCAGAAATTTTCTTTGTCTGTGCTTTAGGGGTACTATCAATGTAATAATACTTGGAGGAAATTTCAGTGATATCATCTTCATAATTTCGGCGACTCTTGGCATGATGGTGATAGTGTTCAAAGGCTATTGGATCACTTTCATCAGGCAGAGGAACAATAGCAAGTTGATTTTTATGTTCTATTTGACTAGCTATGCTCGATTTTACCTCCCTTGATTTACTCTTACTTTTGCAGACTAGTAGATCTTTACAGGGATTTTTACTTCGGGAATAGATCTTTTGTTCAACCTCATTTTGCACTTCTGAACTGGTTGCATGATTACCAAACAGGCAAGCTAGTGGTAATAACATTTCGTCATCTTTCCACTGTTCTATCTTGTATGGCCTGGTTCGGACAAAGCCAACATCTATCTCTGACGCACTATCACAGCCAAGAAAGCGCTCGGGTTGTACATTTCGACGTTTGGAACGTCGCAAGCCCGTGAGATCATAAGATGGTGATCCAGCTTCTTGCATTTCAGAAGCTGGACCTGCCTCAATGGCATCTGCCGGAAAAAATTGTACTACAGTGGGTAGTAAGATATCATTTTCTACTCTAAAATTTACAGCATTTAAGTAATTACCCGAGTCTAATGTACAGCTGTCGTCATCAGCTCCCAAAATTTGATAGACAATCTTGTTTTTCACCGATCTTACATCAAAAGCAATCTGTTTAAAAAGTGATGCAACAAGCAACCATGAAAGCTCAGAAACGAATTTCCCCAGAAACAATTTAGTTTTGGGCAACTCAGAGCAGTTCTCAGAGTAAGCCCAACGATAGTGTCGATCTTCACAAGGAACACGTTCAAGCCTTTGGAGGATGGAGATTTTATCGATTCCCACTATGCTAGCCTCTTTACTAAGTGTTCCTGTCTCTGAACCTAGAGGGCCTTGGTTAACATAGAAATTAACATAAAACTGGCATGAGCAATGATATTCATGAGGCTTCCTCTCAATAGAGCTTATTCTAGCATCAAGCCACACCTATATTAGAAAGAGAAATCTGCTAATCAAACATGTATAACAAAACAAGCTAAGTATTATATAAGAAATAATAGTCATATGCAAGCTGAGCACGCTAGAAAAGTGGCGTGACAATCAGTCAAGCCAGTAAAAATGCATGAGTTTCACATGCACAGGAAGAACCTTCGGTATTAGGACTTGAGTTTGGTAATTGCATTCCCTTCTCTTAGAGCTCAAAAGAGCACCTAAGCCTTTTTCTTTTCCTTCTAAGGTATCAATCTAGCACCAGAATGTGCAACAATACTACGGAACATAGACTTACAATCATCACATAAAATTGCTAAAAGCTGTGAAGTAAAAGAAAAGAATTTAGAACTCAGTCCTAATTGCAAAAATATTTAGAAGTACAAAGAATAGAGGGGGGAAGGGGTGTGATAATTTCAACAAGTCAACAAAGAATAACTTTAAAAATAAAATAAACCATGGTACTGAAGTATCACATTGCAGACATAAGCAAAAGCTATGCATTTTATAACCCAACACGCACATACACACCGCTACTACAAAAAAGTGGACATGTAACTTGGGAGTTGCAAAAAAAAGATTGGCTTGATATTGTCAGTAGGTTTTACACATGAGAGATAAGTAAATAAATATAAATATATTATGTATGCGCAACACGAACGCATGCACACACACACAAAACATGTCGAAACATTTGGGCTGTCAGCGTTGCCTGTTGAAGCTGTGACAGAGAAATCCAGGTTACAAAGACTAATAAAAATGTGACTTACAGGCTCCCGGTTTTCCTCATCTGAACTTTTTGCATGTTGAGATGCTGAAAGCACACATATGTCGATGCCGGGTCTCAGATAGCAGGTGCAGTCAGATAAAGTAGCTTGCCTTGACCGTATACGGAGGTTTGAGAAGGGACTTTTATCCTCAATTATGTACTGACTATCCATGAAATGCATGGCCATAGTCCCATTTATGATTCTGATGAGCTCCACTGCTTCCCATGAGCCATACAAAAGAGCTTCAAAAGCTGTCAGATGAAAAAGCAGTAAGTTCCTAGGAATTGGAACAGGTTTAAGAACATTCACATAACTCCCACAGAAAAATCTCTGGTATTCGATAACCACAGAAATTATATAAAATTGTTTCGTATCAACTGAAATGAACACATCGCGTTAAATTATAGCAATCGATTCATGGTTCAAAAAGGACTAATTTCTCAATATTCATTACATTCTCCAACGTATTTGATGACTCCAACGTATCAACTGAAATGAACACATCGCGTTAAATTATAGCAATCGATTCATGGTTCAAAAAGGACTAATTTCTCAATATTCATTACATTCTCCAACGTATTTGATAACTCCATTCCTATAACCCTATCACAGTAGTCTTCCCTGGTGGTAAAGTTATTAACATCATGGAGCAAAATTAAAAAATAAAACAAAAATTTTAATCCCCCTCCCACAACCAAAAAAACAAATGTAGGGAGGGCGTTCAAGTGCCCAGTGACTTCTCATGTTTCAGGACTTCATCACACTCAGAACAGGTTCTATAGTAACATCAATGATGGAAATTCGGCAGCAATTTGTTCCTTTTTTGGTATAGATAGGAATAAACAGTCTTCCAACTCATGATGCAAAAATGGCAATACCTACCTAATGGTTCAAACATGGCAACTGAATCCTCATCTTACCAGAAATCATAAGCTGAAGACAATCTATATAGTTTCAATTCAAAAGAAAAGAAGAAATAGTATACAACTTATCAACAGTAAAATAAAATAAACGAATAAGAGGGAGGAGGTAATTCTTACGGTAATCATCAAATACATGTTTGGATTGATGCAGATGCCTTTTCTTCATCATTGTTGACTAGTTAACAGGCTCAATCCTTTCAAGTTTCAACAATTCCCACAATCATAGGTACAAAGTCACATATATCTGCATTACATGGACAATTAGGTGCATTTCAAACCCAAGTTTAATTGAACAAGGTGCAAAATTCAAACAAGATCCCAAGGCTTACAGAAATTCCAGCAGGTTGTATCAAAGTTGACTAGGCTTCTACTTATATACATGTAATAATGCGATGGCTGGTTCTTCTTCTACAGGATTGGTTTGCATGAAGGTTATGCATTCAAAATTTCCATTTCTGCAAATTTCTGCTAAGTCCTAACCTCAGAATGATATTAGAAAACCTATTACCATTCTACATGAAGCACAACAAGCTTCATATCACATCATATTAATAGCAATTATTAACTTCATTCAATTTCAGAAGAGCCTTACTAATCAAATATTAGAATCATAAGAACATCCAACCTCATCTCCTTGCGGTACCAAAAGGGACAAAATAATAATAATAATAATAATAATAAAAGAAAAAAAAAAAAAAAGTGTAAAAGGTAAAAGGCTTAAAAGATTCGCACTACCGAAAAGACAATAATGCATTCAGAGCCCTGGCTCCAGAATATACTCGTGAGCCACTAACTTTCCCTGAAAACCTCCAACGACACTTTTATCTTATTAATAAAAAAAAAGGTTATTCCTTTTCCGAAGAAAATAAAGAAAAAAATAACAATCACATCATTAGACAGAGACCCCCAAAGTCATAAATGGCGTTAGATAGCAGCACAAAGCAACGTTGGTTATTCACTCAGATGGATCAAAACAGAGAAAGTTTTCTTCAAATGGCAAAAAATGCATATTATGATTATATACCCGAAAAACGCAAAAAAACTAGAAGTATTGTTAATCACACAAAACATTTACAACAGTGTGAGAATCAATCAATTTACACAAACTAAATCACCACAAGATTTTTATCCAAACTGTGTCGACAGTCGACAGAGCAGAAGCTGCTACAATTCCAGGAAGACCCAAGAAAAAACATCAAATACCAAAACTTTACCTTAGAAAAGAAAGATCTGGGTCTGACTGAAATGAAAGTCAGATTCCGGCGAGTTTGGTGCTTGGAAATCAGATAACGGTCATGTCTAAAAGGGGAAAAAACTGGGTATATATTGGGCAAAGAAAGTGAAGTGATGAAAGAGAGAGAGAGAGTGAATGAGTTAATAGCTGAGTGACGGAGTAACGGGAGACAAGGACAGTACAGCATAGAAGAAATCTATAAAACTGATTTATCTTTTACTGGGGCAGTCTGAAATCCTTGAGTTTCGTGCTTTTGCATGAGCAAAAAGTGGTAGTTGAGACTGGGAACACTCGCGGTTAAGGGCAGGTGGAGTAGATAAGTGGAAATGAGGAGGGTAGAACAGAAATTCTGTGTGGATTAACAGCTCTGATGAGTTGTCTGAGGTAGTTGGGTGGGACCATCGGGGTGATGTCAGTGTAAGCGTGTGAGTTCGTGACTGGGACAAATATTCGGTTGTGAAACCTTATAGTCAATAGTCATATGCTTTTGTCTCGCTGTTGACTTTTTCGGGCTTTGAGCTGAACCAAGTTCTTCATTCTGGTTAGTGGGCTGAGCCCAGTCTTACTTTTTATACTCATTTATTGCTTCATAAAATAAGCAAAATAGGGGAGTTGGAATATAGGGGAGTCACTAATGCTACACGTTTTAAGTCATTACTACTTTTGTTTAACAGTTTTGTAAAAGTTGCTAACATTTAAAGTCATTTAAAACATGATACATTAATTATTGGTGTAAAATTGGCATAAAAAGTAGCATTATTGTTATTCTTCGGTCTTCTAAAATAATAGACAATTAATCCTCCAAATTGGTTGAGAGAAAGTTTATTCAACTGTTTTTTTTTTTTAAAAAAAAAAATCGATTTATTAAATTGATATTTATTTAATTTTTACATATATTTTTAACGGATCCAAATCCTCTCCCATTATTGGGAGAAGATGAGGCTCTCATATTGTTGATCCTCACCATTCAATTTAATCCAGCCCACATTATACCACGTGTCTACTCAAAATTAAATTCTAAAATATTAATTAATTTTTAAAAAGAAAATTAAAATTAAAATAATAAAAAATTTAAAATCAAAGAAAGAAAAAGTTGGGGTGGCCGAAGCCACCCCTAGCCCCTAGGCTCAATTAGGGTGGCCGGCCTCCCTAAATTTTTTGTTATTTGATTTTAAATTTTTTATTATTTTAAATTTTATTTTCTTTTTAAAAGATAATTAATATTTTATTATTTAATTTTGATTAAGACACGTGACATAATGTGGGTTGTTTGATTAAATTTAATGGTCAGGATCAGCAATATGAGAGCCTCATATTCTCCCACTAATGAGAGGGGATCCTTATCCATTATTAACATGGCACGTGATTCTTATATATATATATATTTTTTAAAGATGCATGTATGAAGTAAATACAAGTGCTAATTTAATGTACTGTCTTAAATAAAAAAATTTCCAACCAAATTTGACAAGTCTACTCATACCTTGCATATAGATGTGTTTTGCCATTAATGTTTTTAGCAAATTTTGGGTAACTTCTAAGGGATAATGTTAATGAGATGCTTCTCAAAATTCGGAAAGTAACTAACTTGTGTGAGCTGGAAACTTCAGTGTTTCTTTCCCACGGGTTCTTGTATTAGATTTGACACGTGATTCTGTCTATTTCGTGTCTATTTCGGTATTAGCTTTAGTTTAAAAAAGGTCACTTTTTTCTTTTTTCTTTTTTGTTGGGTTAAAGTAACTGCCAAAGAGAAGGAAAAGGAAAAGGAAATAATACATTAAAAAAAAAAAAAAACACACGAGTGGGATAGCTAATTGAGTTCAATAAATGGTTCTTTACATTGGATTCTTGGCCCACTAGTAGGGGTGGGCAGATTAATGGATTACCGATTACTTGCTGTGTATCGGTTTCGACCGAACCGATATTAACCGTAACTGATATACCGATATCTTTATCGGTTAAATTTTTTATACCAGTATGCTTATCGGTTCAGTTTGGTCCAGTTAGAAATTTCATTTTGGTTAACCGTTTAACCGATATAAACCGTTAAGTAGGGATGCCAAAACGACATAGTTTTGAGATTATATATTTACCTATGTAACCTTATCTTAATTTGGGTTTGGGTAGGTTTGATTTTTTTTTAGTGATGATAATGGATGGGATTTCTTTGTCTATAGTGAAAGCATTTTTCATTAACTAGTTGTTAGTTTAATTAGCATTCATTATGTTAATTAGTCCATTTGCTTTGAAAAAATGTATTTTATAATATAAAAAAAGCTGTGGTAGATCAATATAAAAAAGCTTCAATTTTTAGCCCAAAAAACAAATATTTGGGTCCCAACAAAAAGTATTTGGGCCCTAAAACAATTAATTTTTAATAAGTTATTTTAGCCCAACAAAAAGTATTTGGGCTCTCAAAAGTAAAGTCTCATTTTTGGCCAAACAAAATAAATCAATATAAAGCCCATTTAACCGGTTTAACGAAACCGTTTAACCGTGTACCGTTATAACCGATAATTTCAGTTAAAATTCTTATTGGTCCGGTATCGGTTAATAAACCGTTTAACCGAAAATTATCAGTTAATAACCGATAAGAGCCAAAACCGGACAATTTTGACCGATACCCAGGCCTACCCACTAGACACCAAACGGGCAGCCATAAGGGATAGAATTATAATTTGAAGAAAGAGGGAATAAAACTAAAAAAAAAAAAAAAAAAAAATTGGCGGGTATAAATTAATTTTAAGAGCTTCGTTTCATAAAAATAGCTTTTTTAAAAAAAAAAATAAAAAATAAAAATTCAAGGTGAAAATCACTCACTACAACAAGAAGCAAATTTGAAAACTATAAAAGGAAAGAGAGCACTAATAGTAGCTAGATTGGAACCATTGGAGTGGAACAATACCGTGATATCTGACAAGAGAAGTACGCGACAATGAAGGCAAGAGAGACATTGCATCTAAATATAAAGGTCTACGTAAACAAAAGAGAAGTACCAGCAACCATGTGATATTTATTGGGCCAATGTGAGTGGTACATTTGCATGCTGATATTCGTCATTATCAATGGCATGGTCAGTGGTCACGAATAATATTTCTGGCCGGAAGAATGACATTCTGCCGGCATCTAGGCCCGGGCTGCAACAGTGGCAACATGGGTCCTAATTTTTAGCCCAAGCTTTCAAAAGTGGTCCTAATTGCAACAATAATTGGGCCCGTAAGTGAAACCCGGACATCGAATAAAGAGAGGCTGCAAGGCCCATGTGCTCCAAGTGATTTAGGGTGTGGAACTTACTCCGACCCAAAGCTTATCTCTTAAATTGTCCGAATTTTAGTAAAATTCGGATTGAAATCAAGATCCTTGCAACAAAGCATCGACAAGCCGCCTCACTATGCGGCTGTCTCATAGGATGCTGTTTCTGCAAAGGTATCAGGTTCTCTTGAAAGATACAATAGAAGAAAGAAAAACACGATAACAATCAATTATTGTTCTTGTTCGCGTATTATTATTGCAGTTAAGCTTATGGATCGGATAAATTGCCCCACTTTATTGTCAAAACTTACCTCCAATTAAGATTTACCGCTGCTCCAACCTAAGAACTACCAAAATATTTCAAGTTGCCTTTCTATGATGTCTTCTGCCGCCTTTGAGAGGTCACAGATCAACAGAGTAAACAAACACAAATGCACAACCAAAATTTTTTTTTCCAACATAAGTCCACACTTTTAAAGGACATTCCATTTAACAGTGTGTTTTCATAAGTGGTATAAGATGAAGAAAAACAAGCTAAATTGGGGAATCTAAAAGCTGTAAGCTCGGTCAGCAATGAAAAAATACAAAGGATATCTATCAAGCAGATTCATCCTATCTCTCAAAATCTAAAATCTGATCCTAAATTGAAGTATAGTATCCATCCGTCCCATTCTTCTCATCATCCAGCCTATCCGGCTTCAAGAAGTCAAAGCTATAATCAACTCCAGAAGGTCCCTGCTCCATATGATTCAGTGTCCCCAGCAACTTGGCATCTGGATTCTGAAACTGGTATGACAAAATTGATGGTTTCTCGTATTGATTGCTGTGTGGGAGCCCTATTTGACCAGCATCATAACCCACACCCAGTATGGATTTATTGTTGCCAAGAGGAATATTACTGTCTAAGAGCCCCATCAGTTCATCCACATCAAACATTTCATCCACGTAACCCACCAATTTCTCCTGTCCATTGTTCCAACAATTGTTCTTGAACCCAATAGGCTCATCCTTTGGCTCCTGCTTAATTTTATGGATGTCACTGCAAGTGCCATTTGTAACATGTAAGGACTCCACCTTTGCTTCTGGCTGCACCGTACTAGTTTCAGAGACTGCAGCATGCAGAGGATTGATTCCCGATTCACTTTCCCCATCCTCATTCTTCACATTGGGGTAGGCCTCGGAGTGATTTGATGTTGTCGTAGAATCTGAACCGAAGGGAGTTGAAACCGAGCAAAAGCCTGAGGAGGTGGTGGCCGGACAATAACCCGGAAAGTTGAGGCGAGCACTAGGACCATACATGGTCCTTGCAGCTTCATCGTACGCAAAGGCAGCTTCAACGGCATTTGAAAAAGTACCAAGCCAAAGCCTCTTCCCCCTGTTTGGCTCTCGAATTTCTGCAACCCACTTGCCCCATGTTCTCTGCCTCACCCCTCTGTAATTACATCGCGAGTTCTCCGGTCCTCCCTTCCCTTTCATACATCCCTTCTTCGAACCAACCGCGGGAGCTTTACGAATAGGTTTGATTTTATTACTGCAAGAATCGAGCCGGGCGTTATACTCTTTCCACTTGGCGAGGATTTCAGCCACGGACATGGATCCATCACCTCTAATCCGCGACTTCTTCCTGGAAATATTTAAGGGCAGAGAGGTCTCGTTAGCACCTCGATCACAAGCACCCATCTTTGCAAAATTCAGTACACAAGAGATCGTTTAATAGTATTGCACAGCAACCGCAACCACCTTTCAAGCAACAATCAAGCAATAAAGCTATTGCTATTCTCCGAAGTCAATCAACAACCAAATCCGTAATATGGGTATTACTCCTAATATGATACTTTCAGAATCTGCACTAAGATTGGAAGCAAACACTCCGTTAAAATCTTGAAATTCAACAACGAAACTGCTGTAACATAGATTATCAATACGTCTGGAAATCCAAATACAAGACAAGAAACTGAGTCCTATCAGAACAGAGTTTTTATTCCCAACGCACTGGCGGCTGTGGCACTTAATTATAGTATGCAAACTTTGCACGATATCTAGAGTTTCCTTCGGCTCCAAGTATTTGACCTTTTTTCTTTTTCCTTTTTTTAATGTAAAACGCTAGTAACCATAATTCATAAACCCTAAACCCATAGAGGACAAAAACGTCCACTGAAATCAAAAACCACACTGGAAAGGAAAACCGAATGATCCAAGAAACAAAATCGAATTTCCCGAAACCCAAATTTTGTTTTCTTTCTTTTTGGATGAATAAAACCAAAAATTACACTCACACAATCACAAACTCCAGGAAAAACCAACCAAGATGCACAAATCGAAAGAACAAAAGAACTAATAACATTCAAAGAAATGAAAGGAAGAGGTTTGAACGAACCAACCTCTCAGCCGGTGTAGTCTTCGACAACATTCCAATTTGTTCTCTTCGCTGTGAAAAAAAGCTTTGTGCGATACTTTGCCGTCTGATAAGCAAGGCTTTTTGGACGTCTTTTTCAGGCAGCGAAATCCAGAAATCATTTTGAGCGCGAGTTGGGAAGGGAATTTATAGCATTCTCTTGATATTTCCCACCTCTGCTTTTGGGCCTTTTTTTTTAATTGGATATTTTGACGTGGCGCTTTCTAGTCCTTTCTGAGCGCTTCGGGAACCCGAACCTTGTGGCGCGTGGCACCTGAAGCTTCCTGAGCCACTCCGAGCCCAGCTGTAGCTTTCTTTGCTCCGAAGTATTTCTCAATTTTCTCATAACTCCTTCCTTCGTCTTTATCCATTTCTGTATGATTATTTAATTTAAAATTTATACAGAAGAATATCCCAAGAATCATAAAACATTAATTATTAAAGAAGATCTTGATCTGTTTGTTTTATGCCAGGGAACACTGATCATGCAATAAATTACGCGATTGACCTCCGGTCAAAAATGTTTGCAAAAGCAAGAGGCTTGAGAAATGCACAATACTAGATAAGAGTTATGCATTGGATAAAGACATTTACCGTGCATTCTCTTATGGGTAATATTAGGTATCTTTTTTTATTATTTTAAAATTGTTTTTAAATTAATGTAACTTTTAAAAATATCATTAAATTTTAGATGAATTATACTTGAATTTTGATCTAATGATAATTTTAAAAGTCATATTAACTTTAAAAAAATTAAAAAAAAAAAAAGAAAAGATAGTACCTAATATAACTCTTCTCTTATTTTCCTTCTTCAATGATCTTTCTACTTTTCAAAATTTTTATTGGATTAAATTGTGCTATGTGTCCGTTAATCACATTAAGAGCGTTGCTTGATTTTTTTTTTTTTTTATCGGGAATATAAAAAACCAATGTATCTCTTTGGTTTCGTCAGTCGGGTGGATATTCTTACATCAAATACCAAATTCTTAAATTCCTTATGCTATTTATAATTTGCATCTTAATAATGAATGTTAGTGTTATTTCTCTTAAAAAAAGCAATAAAATAAGTTATAAATATTATAAAATAGTACTATAATATGTTTTAGACAAAAAGAAATGGATTTTAATATATTTTTTGTCGTAATTTCTGTGTAGAAGACATATTAATTTCATGTTTGTTCTAACTCTTTTATATATATATATATATATATATATATATATATATAAGAGTGATGATACACATCACTCCGATTCGTGCATGAATAGTCATGTACGCTCGTATAAATTTTTTTTTTTTTATAATTAAAATATTTTAATATTTTAAAATATTAAATCACATGGACGTGCTAAGTCCGTATGATGTTTATCATCCCTCTATATATAAATATCTCACTTTTTATAAAATTCTTTTAATACAAACTTAAGAGTATTTATTTATTTGGTTGGAGACTTGGAGTGGTACGTGCCCTTCTCGTTTCTCGTGTCCCATCACTAGGATTTATTGCGAAGGGGAAACAAGAAAACGGATGCCGTCTCAATGTCTCCTCTTCCTCATCCTCATCTCATCACCCATCAGCCAAGTCCGTAGGCGTGCATGTGAGCCACGCGTCACCGAGTGTACTTTTTTTTCTTTCTATATTTTGAGTATACTTGTTGTCTACTTGACGTGCGGGCATATGTCATCAAATTGGTGATGTTGCGTATTGGTTTGGAATAGCTTAAGGATGATGAAAGCTTTACATCTATGTATACGAGAAGAGAATTGTTACAAATACAAACAATTCTTACAAAAAAATCCTTACAAACTTTAAACAAAAAATGTTACACATACACTTTGATACAAATTTTGACACGTGTTGTGTTAGTTTGTGAAAAGTTATAAGCATTTATCATCCTTTAACGCCCTCTCAAAATCCCATACCGAGATTAGAGCTCCATGCTCTTACCATTTTGAACCTAGCGGGTTCTAGTCTTCTAGATATTTGTTTCGACTTAAAGAAAGTAATAAAAGTCGAGATTTTTTTAAAAAAAATAATAAAAAATCCCATACTGAGACATGTTAAAAGTTGTAGGGTTAAATTCACTTTATCTCTGAAGTTTCAAAAGGTTTTTCAATCCGAATCATAATGTTTAAAACTTGACAATGTCCCATAATGTTTCAAAAATTTTAAATTCAGACCCCGTTACTAATTTTCGTCTAATTGGATGGAAATCATCACATGTGCGTCTCACGTGAGATTTTGATGCCCTCTATTTCAATTTTGTCCTCATTAAAACATATTAAATTACGTAATTACCCTTATTAAAACCTATAAAATTAAGTAATTAATTTTATAGGTTTTAATGAAGGCAAAATTGAAATAGAAGGCATCAAAATCCCACGTGAGACGCTCGTGGGATGATTTTTGTCAAATTAGATGGAAATTAGTAACAGAAGGTCTAAATTAAAAATTTTTAAAACATTAGGAGGTACATTGCCAATTTTTAAATATTGAGGTTCGAATTGAAAAACTCCTGAAAAAAAAAAAAAAAAAAAAATCATTCTTTGACTTGATTTTAATGAGAAGCAGTGATATTATTTCAAAAAAGAAGAAGTTGTAATTATCAAAAAAAAATATTGTGAAAGAGTTATATATCTAATATTTTTCACATACACACATACACATATATAT
Organism: Corylus avellana; assembly: GCF_901000735.1. Taxonomy (NCBI): domain Eukaryota; kingdom Viridiplantae; phylum Streptophyta; class Magnoliopsida; order Fagales; family Betulaceae; genus Corylus; species Corylus avellana. Next base: position 29,488,012 of record NC_081547.1, read on the forward strand.
ATATATATGATGTGGCATTAAAAACTACTATTAAATCTAAAATTTGATAGTAATTTACCCAAAATCTAATTGTAATTTTTATTGCTATCCCATAAAATGCAATTGGAAGATTGAGCTCGTGTAATTATTTGTAATTGTTATTAACTTCCAACGATAAAAAAGGCTGTCAATTAAGAAACAAATAATTCTGAAGTTACCTTAAATTTGTGCAACGACTCCAGCAACAGATTAGCGGAGGGGCAGAAGATTGCCAATATTGTTGTTTAGCTACGTTATTGAGCACATGGGAAAGATGTTCAGGCAATGTTGTTTTTCTTTAACCTCTTTACAACTCATGCTTTTGTCGATCGCCAGCTTCCTACTTATAATTACCGCCATTTCACTGATCTTAAATCTTAAAACTCTCACTTTTTTCCCTGTATTTCCTTCTTTTGCTTGAGGTTTCTGGGTGTTGATTGAGAATTCTCCTGAAGGAGTTTGGGGTGGCAAAATGTCCTCCCCAAGCAACGAAACCGTCTACAACCTTGGGGCAGGCTCGATCGGTAGATTCCTGTAGACAATATGTTGTGAAACCTTACTCCAAAACTTCTTGGTCAGGACAGCATGAGTTGATGATGATCCAAATCATCTTGGCCGTCACCACATCCCGGCTATTATACTTTCTTCTTAGACCTTTGAAACAACCCAAAATTGTCTGCAATGTCCTGGCCGGTATGCTTCTTGGAGTTCTTAGCCTCTTAATTCTGCATTTTAATCTTGGGAAATTATTGTTTATACGTTCTTTTTACACAAGTTTGACCTTGTCCTATACAAACATAAAAAATATTACTTCACTTACCACCGTCTAATTTTGATCTTGTCCCCCCTTCTAAAATTTTAGTTCCGCCCTAGGCCGTGCGTGGGTCTTTAATTTATGACTAACGACCTTGTGTTTGTTTTTTTTTTTTTTTTAGAAAACTTCACTCAGGACTCTTAAATTATAATGCATTTTGAAAAGATCTTCAAAATTTCAAAAACTTTCAATTTCACCTTCTAAATTAAGAAGTGGAGCTAGCGGCTCGACCCACAAGTTCCATGAGGTGGACCACGTAGGCGCAGATTGGGGTTTCTTCTATTGGATTGGAGGCTTCAAGGAGGCTGATCATGCTGGGCACATGTTCTTCGCTGTGGACCAATGAGATTATCCGAGACTCGGATGGCTTCGGCATGGTTTGGATTGCTCTCATGTTTTCGTGCTTTTTTGACGTGTCGACTCGCACCTTAGGCTTGTACAAGATTTCCGTCAATGGAGATACAATTGCGGTAATAGCCAGCATGGACAACACGATTACAACATAAGATTGCTCATCAATTACCTGCCACGTACATTAGGAACACAAACAAGGTGAGTACATGTAGCCCATACATAAATTATAAATACCCTCGTGTATATATATATATACACGTACACTTTTCATAGCAAATGAAAGAATTACAAAGGGGTAAAATTAGGGAAAGAAATATATATATATATCCATCTCAATAAGCGAAAGAGGAAATCATTCATGAAGTTTTCCGGCAGCTACTCAAGCTCCGTGTCCGCCTTTGAGAACTACGCCACGAAAACAAGTAGTGGCCGAGTCACCGTCCAGCCATTGATGATGATCGCCCCCTACAGGGGCATGCACCGAAACATTTGCAAGCTCGCTCAAGACAAACACGCCACTCTCATCATCTTTCCCTACCACGAAGACCAGCAAGCTATTCAAGGCAACATCATCGCCACAGCAATACGTGATCTAAATACCAATATACAAACATATTCCCCCTGCACAGTGGGGGTTCTGGTCGACAGGAGCTTTCGTGCCTCGAGCTGCAGTCATTTCTCGTACCATGTCACGGTTGTTTTCATTGGAGGACAGGATGACCGCGAGGCCCTTGCGTATGCGGCGCGCATGTCAGGCCACGTGGACGTGAGGGTCACCGTGATGTGCGTCGTCGTGCGTGAGAAGAAATGGGAGAACGAGGTGGAGAAGTTGGACAGGTTTTTGGACGATGATCTTTTTGACGAGTTAAAGATTAAGAGTGTTAGAGCATTCCCAATGGAGGAGCCATATTTTTATGTAAAATGACTCTTCATAACTCACTTTTATCTAGTTTAGCTAAGTCATTTTTAAATGTCTTTACATCCGATTAGCTATATTTTCATCTATTATATTAAAATATTATTAAAAGTAATAAAAGTTTTGGGAAGAAGAGAACATGAGTGAGGAAAAATGGAAAAAAATTTGAGAAAAAAAGAACATGTAGAGAAAAAGTAGAAAAGATTTGGGAAAAAGAGAAAACATGTGAGAGAAACAACGAAAAATAAAATAGCTCCCCTGAAAAGTGCTGCTACATTTAGCTTTTCTTTTAGCTCTTCCAATCAAATATCTATTTTACATTTTCTTTTGGCTAATCCAATGTAGGGGTTTTTTAAACATTTGAAGAGCTATTTTAGATAAAAGTAATATTTGGCTCTTCCATTGAAAATGCTCTTACCGATGAGTCCTTGGTGCGTAGGGAGGTTGTGGTGGAGGATAGTGTAGCGGTGGTGGATGCAATTTGTTCTCTTGAGTGCAATTACGACCTTGTGATGGTGGGGCGGCACCACCAGGCGCCAGCCATGGTGGCAAGCGACATAGAAATGCCTGCTTTTGTAGAGCATGAGGACTTGGGACTCATCGGCGATGTACTTGCTTCGTTGAACTTCAATGGAAGTTGGATGTCTGTGTTGGTCTTGCAGACTATTTGTAGATAAAGGAACTTGTACTATATACACACTTTAATTCCCTTATTTGCTCTTAGAATGTCAAGTGATCAGTGAAAATGGATTGTCATACCAAAACATATAGCCATAATGATATAAAAAATTCATGTGACTATATATATTCCTGCTTTTTTTTGTTGATCATTTTCCTATTTTCTCATCATTAATTATAGAATATCATCAACATGTTAAGCATATTGGCAATAATGTTGAAGCCAATAAGGATGCAAGGGGCTAAAGGGGATACCTTCATTATCTAGCATTTTGTGATTATATATGTTGCTTTCCGCATTAGAATGTTCTTGATTTTATCAGTCTTATATATATTGATACTGTTCAAGAGAAAAAGGAAGGATCTTTATATTGATTGAATTATAATGAGACTCGTACACCATAAAAATATTCTAAGTTTCAAATCTGTCTTCAACATTATTTTTAGAAAAACAATAAAAAATACATCTCAAACCAAGAGACATGTCTCGGGTCTATAGCTTATAAATTAGATGGTGCTGCAGTTTTACAACCACTTCACCATCTCCTCTAAACCTGCTTTATCCATGAAAAAGAACAATGAAACAGAGAAAGCATTAGGTCCCCAAATGAAGGGAAAACAACAGAGGAATCGTGTAGTAATCGCAGAAAAAAAAATACCCTGTTACGGGCTTATGAATTTGATGGTAAATAATTATTATATTGATGATCTTAACAAAGTGGCAAATCCGCTGGAGGAGGCTCGATCGACTGAAATTTTCCTACGCCATTATCTACCAAGAACAACATGGCCAAACCCCAGCCGATATGAACGTCCAAGTGACAGTGCAATAACCAGGCACCTATATAAGTCAAAACAGATGAGTTTAGAGATTAGATGGTGGAATTCATATCTATGGAAATATAATGGAAATTGTAATCTAAGTGAACTTCTTAGTAAATTTTACCTGGATTGTCAGCGACAAATCTGATGACTGCCCATCCATTCACAGGTACTGCCACCGTGTTCCTCAGAGGTGGATCAACAAGGTTAAATTTTGCTGTATCAGTCTTGGAATTGAAATTTCCAAAACCCTCCGCAATGATGTAGAAATCGTATCCGTGAAGATGAATTGGGTGGTTCTCAGGGGAGACGATACTTGTGTCTTGTAAAACGACCTGTACCCTTGACCCGAATTTCAACCTGTACCCCTTAGTCCCCAGAACAGGTTGCCACAGTGAGCGGCTGACATTGCCGGTGTAGTCAAATTTCACGGGAGGGTTTGCTGGGAAATCAGTGGTGAAAACTCCAGGTACGCGTTTCTCAAAAGCCTGAAGTATGGACATTTTGGATGGGAGCACAAAAGACACGTTGTTCATGCTGGCAGTGAAGCGCGTTCCATTGGGGCCCTGGCACCGCCTGGTTTTATTAAGATGTTTTGGGCATTGTTTGAGTCCTACACCGATTGTGAAGAAGAGGTTTTCATCGATCACAGTCGGGACTTCCACATTCCTGAGACTTCTGAAGCTCGTACTGAAGCGAGTGACGGTGGCTGTGTCATTGAAAGCCGGTAGAACGGGCATAACAGGTTTGGTTAATGCACAGTTTTTGACAGCGCAAGAAGCTGACTTGTATTCAAGAATGGCTCTGGTGGTGGTATTGTCGAATGGTACACCCGAGGCACTAGCGTAGGCACGTGCTGCCGCGTAGTATCGAGCCGGAGGCTGGTCACCACTGATCAAAACGTCGGTGGTCTGGCCAGGGCCTAGCATGATGACTGTGGTGGTGAAGGGTTTGGTGTAGGAGGCATCAGCGCCAACAACTGTGAGCTTGTGGTTGGCAACCGTGAAGAACAGCGCTTGGTTCAGGGCGGCGTTGACGACTCGGAGGAGATTTGTCTCACCGGAGTCTATTGGAACTCTGACGGTGTCTGCATAAGCAATTAATCGAGTCATCTTGTTTGAAATCGATATTGAAGGCGCATAACAAACATAACAAGAGTGCAGGTGGGCCATGTCAAAGCTAAGTGGCCTGGCCCAAGGACTTTTATATCGTGACCGAAAAAGAAGCTTCGAGTTAGCTGTATGTATTTAATCACTATTTTGCCTATTAAAATTTAAAAGCCTTTTAGGTGGTACCGTGTTAGATGTTCATGCATGTGATGACTGCGGGGCATATATATAGCACGGGAGAGTACCACGTGCTATATATAGACGTGGCAGTTTGCATTTCATTTATTACATTAATAATTAAAATGTAGTAGCTGACCATTTTCCTGGCACAAATAATGGTCTAATGATCCATAATTAAGACAGAAAGTGGCAATCAATTGGTATTAATTTCTAGAAGCAAACCTCTGCTGGAGCAGCTGTAAAGATTGCCAGGTTGACCGTTAATGGTGTATGCATCTGACAAGTTTGGAGCTTTTCCTGTGCGAGTCGCCTCCCTCACAACATCTAAGGGGTTTGCATTCCACCATTCGCCTAATAATATTCATCGCAATTCTTCATTGTTACTTAATTACTCATTTAATCATCAATGCATGCACTCAAAATGTTATAAAAAAATAAAGCTAATTTTAGAGGTATTTGTGAATTAAATTAATTAGTAAGTGAGAATTACCAAGAAGAATGGGTATTTCACGCTTTGGCTTAGTGAATGGGTAGGAATCTCCTTGTTTCGGACGAATAATGAGGGCTCCATAGACGGTGGCTCTAAGCCATGAGCTATGAGCATGCCACCACAATGTCCCTTCTTGCCCTTGAATCGTGAAACGATATGTGTAACTTCCTCCTGGCCGAATCGGGCACTGTGTCACAAATTCTGGCCCGTCTGCCCATCCTGTTCTCATTTGCCGAATCCCATGCCTGAAATACATACGTATGTATGTATGTATAAATATTACATATAGCCATGTAATTATGAACATGCATGCATGCGTGTCCCATGCATATATAGAGTTAGGTAGCTTAGTAAAGGACAAAGAAGTATGTTGATATTCAAAAGCTCGATCATGCATGTAATTACCAGTGAATGGTGGCATTGTAGCGAGCTTTGTTTGTGACTTTGACAATCAAAGTATCACCATTGTTGACTTCCAAGGTTGGACCCGGATATTGGCCATTCACTGTGATGATGTTGTGGGTTTTGCACAGCCTCTTCACTGGTGTTGTTTGAATCTGTCATGCCAAACAGTTGGTATTTTATCATAATAATTAGAGAGAGAGAGAGAGAGAGAGAGGGAGCGTACGACAAAGTCATGCAGCTGAGTTTTGGCTTGTGAAGAGGACATCGCTGAAGCAAAGAGAAGTAAAAGACCAAAGAAAATGAGAGAGCAGCGAGAAGTAGCAAAAGAGCTCTTGAGGGCTTCCATCTCTACTAAGCCTTTGTATGATGCTTAAGGTGGTAATGCAAGTGAGGAGTGAGAGACATGCAGGCAGCAGGAGGCTTTTTTATAGGAGAGAAGAGGAGAGAGATAGTTGTTTGAGGCTGACAGATTAGGTTTTAATGCAGCAAACTTAGTTCAAACCAAGCTATGGCAGTTGTTGCACCCACTGGCCTCTCAAATTAACTCAATAATTTCATTATTGAACGCTTGCTTGACAAGTTTCTTTCTTTAGGGGTTGAATAACTTGAATTTCAATAAAGCATCGTTATTATACGGTTTTGTGTTTAATGTATTCAATGATGTGCATTTGAAAAAGGTCAAATCTGTCCCCTTTTTTTTAGCAGTACTCACTGCTCATGGAGACTAATTTCTAATAACCAATTTTACCCTTGAAAATACTATACCAAGGGCATATATATATATATAGAGAGGATCACCATCTATCCTTAAAAAATAAAAAAGGACTAATATATATGTTAATTTGTTAATTCATTTTGCGGGATTTTTTTTTGTTTTGATTTGAAAAATAATGTTATGATATGACAAAAAAGAAAACGTTTTTTGTATTTATTTGTTTATTTTTTTTTTTGTTAGAGCATTTTATGTTTTGGATGAGTTTGATAGGTGCTAAAGGCAAAGGGTTTTAGAAAGGAACAGTGTACAACATCTGCATTAGTCCAAGCTGCTTTTTCCTCGTAATAGTGGGCATGAATTAAAAGAAAGAAAGAAAGAAAAAAACCAAGACAAACGAGGCTGTGCCTAAAACTCCATCGTTTAATAATGGGAAACTAACCGATGGTTAAAATTGATAATAATAATAATAATAATAATAATAAAAATTGATATATTAAATTGACACTTTCAAAAGTATAAAAAGTATAATTACAAAAGTGTTGAAAGACGAATGTACCCTCTTCGATCATATTTGTAATTGCTTTTTCTTTTCTTTTGTAACTCTTCTCTCATCTATAAAATAAAAACAATAATTGTTATTATTATTATTTGTTCTAGATCTTCTAATGTATGACTGATTCTTCGTACAAAGATGCGATGAACACGTTTTTCACTCTCTCCTTTGCATGCATGTAAAAACGCAACATGGAGCGCGATGGTTAAAGTCCATAATTGGTTAGTTTAAATGTGGACCATATCCATCCACCGACTAAATTAGACCACAAGTCTCCTTTTGAAAGGAAAAACGAAAAAATGAGTGTAGAAGTCTTCTTTTAATTATTAGGTGGCACGTACCTATTTATTTATTACAGAGATGGGGTCCAACAGCAATTCACTTAGAGATACTTACATTGATAAATTCGATCCATTAGGGTAGCCTAGCTGTCTCTAATCAATACAAATGTGAGTTTGGATAATAATACGAGACTCACTTAATTCAAAATATAGGAGAGGCATATTATAAATCATTCTCTCTACTTTTTTTTTTTTTTTTGCAAACTTAATAGATTCATCATTGAATTTGTGGATTCATGTGGGTTTTACAGAAATTTAATAGTAGATTTACCAATTCACTATACGGAAATGGTTGAAAGATGATTGAAATAATGATTTTTATCATTTCTTATTGATTCAATGATTAAATTTACATTTTCCTATCCGTTTGAGCTTTTGTAATAAGTGATAATTTAACATGGTATTATAGTCAGATGTCACAAGTTTGAATCCTGATTCTATAAATCTACCCTCATATAAGTTAAATATTTCTGTATTGAGCCTCACTTATTAAAAGATTGTTTGAGCAATACTCGCGCAAAGTAAGAGAAACCTGATAGAAGCAAATTTAGAACTTCAATTCTAATAGATAAACTAATTAATTTAGAGATTTCTATGTTTTACTATTTATGTATGATGCAGCGTGACTTAGTGGGCTGCAGCGAATAACAACATTAAGCAACGGACAAGTATTTCTAGATCTTGATTCTACCAAATAATTTAAGAAATCTTCTTGAAAAGTCAGATACTATTTAGATTTTGAAGGAAAACAAAGAAGAAACTCAACTCTGAGTAATTTTTATTTACAATCTTTATAAAAAGTTAGAAATGATAGATTTCAATCTTTTTCAAACATATTTTAACCATATCCATAGTAATAGATGAGTCTATCATTGAATTTGTGTGGGGTAGACAATCTAATAATTAATTTATTAAGTTTATAAAAAAAATAATAATTTAAAACTAGTTTCGCTTGTGTTTCTTAACTTTCTTGTAGTTTGCTTCCTTTATCTTTTATCTTTTTCCCCGTTTCACCTATACAGTCTGTTGCAGTGAAGACCCACTATGCATGATTATTTTTTAGTGAATGAATAAAGCGACAAAGTATTAGCATGTATTAACCAAATTGCTAAGTTGCCGTCGTATTTGGAAGCTTACCCAATTCTTCCTCTGTCCCCCTCCAAAGGAAAAGGTTTTTCATATTCACTTCTTTCCTGGCCAACATGGATTCTATCCTTCCTTTTAGCTTAATTTCTGGATTTGGACTCGTAAAGAAACTCATTCTTGGATTTTCCTCTCATTCATTCTCGTTGTTTTCTTGCTTCAGGAGCTGAAGAATCACAGAATTTGGTTCTCACCCTGTTTCCCCTGTAGCTTGGTTCAGTGGAGGTTTTTTCGTTTGTTTATGAGCTGAGGTTGTTGGTTGGACCGACAGTGAAATATGTAATTGAAATATGGTAGATGATAAGGTTCATTAACTCAGGATTTATCTCTAAAGTCGATAAAATAAAAAATTTAAAAAAAAAAAATACTGAATTTAACCATTTAAATAATATTACGGACGGAATACCTTCATTATCTAGCATTTTGTGATTATGTTGCTTTCGGCATTAGAATGTTCTTGATTTTACAGGTCTATCTATATTGATACTGTTGAGAAGAAAAAAATGGAAGGATCTTTATACTGATTGAAATATAATGAGACTCGTACACCATAAAAACATTCTGAGTTTCAAATCTGTCTGCAACATTATCTTTAGAAAAACAATAAAAAATACATCTCAAACCAAGAAACATGCCTCGGGTCTACAGCTAAATTAGATGGTACGTACTTCAGTGTTGCAACCACTTCACCATCTCCTATAAACCCGCTTTATCTATCAAAAAGAACAATGAAACAGAGCAAGCACTAGGTCCCCAAATGCAGGGAGTACAACAGAGGAATCGTGTACTAATAGCAGGAAGAAAAAAAAAACACCTTGTTATGGGCTTATGAATTTAATGGTAATTATTCTATTGATGATCTTAACAAAGTGGCAAATCCACTGGAGGAGGCTCGATCGACTGCAATTCTCCTACTCCATTATCTACCAAGAACACCATGGCCAAACCCCAGCCGATATGAACATCCAAGTGACAGTGCATTAGCCAGGCACCTATATAAGTCAAACAGAGATGGTTGAATTTTTTTTTTTTTATGTGAAACAACTGAAAATATAATGGAAATTGTAATCCATGTGAACTTCTGAGTAACTCTTACCTGGATTGTCGGCGACAAATCTGATGACTGCCCATCCATTCACAGGTACTGCCGCTGTGTTCCTCAGAGGTGGATCAACAAGGTTAAATTTTGGTGTATCAGTCTTGGGATTGAAATTTCCAAAACCCTCTGCAATGATGTAGAAATCGTATCCGTGAAGATGAATTGGGTGGTTCTCAGGGGTGAAGATATTTGTGCCTTGTAAAACCACCTGCACCCTTGACCCGTACTTCAATTTGTACCCCTTAGTCCCCGGAACAGGTTGCCACAGTGAGCGGCTGACATTGCCGGTGTAATCAAATTTTCGGGGTGGGTTTGCTGGAAAATCGGTGGTGAAAACTCCAGGTATGCCTTGCTCATAAGCCTGCAGTATGGAGATGTTGGATGGGAGCACAAAAGACTCGTTGTTCATGCTGGCAGTGAAGCGCGTTCCATTGGGGCCCTGGCACCGCCTGGCTCTAAAATGTTTTGGGCATTTGTTGAGTCCTAGACCGACTGTGAAGAAGAGGTTTTCATCGATCACAGTCGGGACTTCCACTTTCCTGGGACTTCTGAAGCTTTTACTGAAGGCGGTGACAGTGGGTGTGTCATTGAAGGCCGGTAGAGAGGGCATAACGGGTTTGCTTGATGCACAGTTTTTGGCAGCGCAAGGAGCTGACTTGTATTCAAGAATGGCTGTGGTGGTGGTGTTGTCGAATGGTGCGCCTGGGGCACTAGCGTAGGCGCGTGCTGCGGCGTAGTAGCGAGCTGGAGGCTGGTCACCACTGATCAAAACGTCGGTGGTCTGGCCAGGGCCTAGCATGATGACTGTGGTGGTGAAGGGTTTGGTGTAGGAGGCATCAGCGCCAACAACTGTGAGCTTGTGGTTGGCAACCGTGAAGAACAGCTCTTGGTTCAGGGCGGCGTTGATGACTCGAAGGAGGTTTGTATCGCCGGAGTCTATTGGAACTATGACGGTGTCTGCATAGGCATCATCTTTGAAATTGAAATCGATAATATTGAAGCATATCAAGCATCTGACCCGTTTAGATTAATTTCTAGAAGCAAACCTTTGCTGGAGCAGTTGTAAAGATCGCCAGGTTGACCGTTAATGGTGTATGCATCTGACACGTTTGGAGATGCTCCTGTGCGAGTCGCCTCCCTCACAACATCCATGGGTTTTGCATTCCACCATTCACCTAATAATATTCATCGCAATTATTCATTGTCAGTTACTGATCATTTAATCATCAATGCAATCAAAATGTTAAAAAAGAAAAAGAAAAAGAAAATCTAAATTAAGAGGTATTAATTTGTGAATTAAATTAATTAATAAGTGAGAATTACCAAGAAGAAGGGGTGTTTCACGCTTTGGTTTAGTGAATGGATAGGAATCTCCTTCTTTGGGACGAATAATGAGGGCTCCATAAACGGTGGCTCTAAGCCATGAGCTATGAGCATGCCACCACAATGTTCCTTCTTGCCCTTGAATGGTGAAACGATATGTGTAACTCCCTCCTGGCCTAATCGGGCACTGTGTCACAAATTCTGGACCGTCTGCCCATCCTGTTCTCATTTGCCGAATGCCATGCCTAAAATGTATACGTATGTATCATGTATGTATATTATATATAGTCATGTAAATATGAACATGCATGCATGCGTGTCCCATGCATATATATATATAGAGTTAGCTAGCTTAGTAAAGGACAAATATGTATGCTGATGTTCAAAAGCTCGATCATGCATGTAATTACCAGTGAATGGTGGCATTGTAGCGAGCTTTGTTTGTGACTTTGACAATCAAAGTATCACCATTGTTGACTTCCAAGGTTGGACCCGGATATTGGCCATTCACTGTGATGATGTTGTGGGTTTTGCACAGCCTCTTCACTGGTGTTGCTTGAATCTGTCATGCCAAACAGTTGGTATTTTATCATAATAATTAGAGAGAGAGAGAGAGAGAGAGAGAGAGAGAGAGCGTACGACAAAGTCATGCAGGTGAGTTTTGGCTTGTGAAGAGGACATTGCTGAAGCAAAGAGAAGTAAAAGACCAAAGAAAATGAGAGAGCAGCGAGAAGTAGCAAAAGAGCTCTTGAGGGCTTCCATCTCTACTAAGCCTTTGTATGATGCTTAAGGTGGCAATGCAAGTGAGGAGTGAGAGACATGCCGGCAGCAGGAGGCTTTTTTATAGGAGAGAAGAGGAGAGAGATAGTTGTTTGAGGCTGACAGGTTAGGTTTTAATGGAGCAAACTTAGTTCAAACCTAGCTATGGCAGTTGTTGCACCCACTGGCCTCTCAAATTTAACTTGCTTGACAAGTTTCTTTCTTTAGGGGTTGAATTTCAATAAAGCATCGTTATTCTACGGTTTTGTGTTTAATGTTTTCAATGATGTGCATTTGAAAAAGGTCAAATCTGTACCCTTTTTTTAGCAGTACTCATTACTCGTGGAGACTAATTTCTAATAACCAATTTTACCCTTGAAAATACTATACCAAGGGCATATATATATAGAGAGGATCACCATCGATAATTAAAAAATAAAAAAAATAAAAAAATGAAAAGGACTAATATATATGTTAATTTGTTAATTTATTTTGCGGGTTTTTTTTTTTTTTTTTGATTTGAAAAATAATGTTATGATATGACAAAAAAGAAAACGTTATATATATATATATATATATATATATAGAGCATTTTTATGTTTTGGATGAGTTTGATAGGTGCTAAAGGTTTTTAGAAAGGAACAGTGTACAACATCTGCATTAGTCCAAGCTGCCTCTTCCTCGTAATAGTGGGCATGAATTAAAAGAAAGAAAGAAAGAAAAAAACCAAGACAAACGAGAAGGCTGTGCCTAAAAATCCATCGTTTAATAATGGTAAACTAACTGATGGTTAAAATTGAAAATAATAATAATAATAATAATAATAAAATAAAAATTGATATATTAAATTGACACTTTCAAAAGTATAAAAAGTATAATTACAAAAGTGTTGAAAGACGAATGTACCCTCTTCATATTTGTAATTGCCTCTTCTTTTCTTTTGTAACTCTTCTCTCATCTATAAAATAAAAACAATAATTGTTATTATTATTATTATTATTTTTTTCCTAGATCTTCTAATGTATGACTGATTCTTCGTACAAAGATGCGATGAACACGTTTTTCACTCTCTCCTTTGCGTGCATGTAAAAACGCAACATGGAGCGCGACGGTTAAAGTCTATAATTGGTTAGTTTAAATGTGGACCATATCCATCCACCGACTAAATTAGACCACAAGTCTCCTTTTGAAAGAAAAAACGAAAAAATGAGTGTAGAATTCTTCTTTTAATTATTAGGTGGCACGTACCTATTTACTTATTACAGGGATGGGGTCCAACAGCAATTCAGTTAGGGATACTTACATTGATAAATTAGATCAATTAGGGTTGCCTAGCTGTCTCTAATCAATACAAATGTGAGTTTGGATAATAATACGAGACTCAGTTAATTCAAAATATAAGAGAGGCATCTTATACATCATTCTCTCAACTTTATTTATTTATTTTTGCAGATTTAATAGATTCACCATTGAATTTGTGGATTCATGTGAGTGTCATAGAAATTCAATGATAGATTTACTCATTCACTATACAGAAATGGTTGAAAGATGATTGAAATAATGATTTTTATCATTTTTTATTGATTAAATGATTAAATCTATATTTTTCTATCCGTTTGAGCTTTTGTAATAAGTGATAATTTAACATGGTATTATAGTCCGATGTCACAAGTTTGAACCCTAATTCTGTCAATCTACCCTCATATAAGTTAAATATTTTTGTATTGAACCTCAACTATTAAAAGATTGTTTGAGCAATACTCTCACAAAGTAAGAGAAAGGTGATAGAAGCAAATTCAGAACTTCTAATAGATAAACTAAATAATCTAGAGATTTCTATGTTTTACTATTCATGTATGATGCAGCGTGACTTAGTGGGTTGCAGCGAATAACAACATTAAGTAGTGGACAGGTATTTCTAGATTTTGATTCTACCAAAGAATTTAAGAAATCTTCTTGAAAAGCTAGATATTCTCTAGGTTTTAAAGGAAAACAAATAAGAAACTCAACTCTGACTAATTCTTATTTACGATATTTATAGAAAGTTAGAAATGATAGATTTCAATCTTTTTCAAACATCTTTTAACCATCTCCATAATAATGGATGAATCCATCATTGAATTTGTGTGGGGTACACATGAGTCCGCAAATCTAATAATTATTTATTAAATTTATAGGAAAATGTATTTTACCGCCTAAAGTTTTAGGAATTTTTTAATTTGAACCTTAAAGTTTAAAAATTGTCAATGTACCCCCTGAAATTTCAAAAATTTTCAATTTAAACCTTCCGTTAAATTTTTCAGTCTAAATGGATGGAACTCGCCCCATGTAGTTCTCACGTGACATATTAACCAATTTTCTTCCAATTTTACCCTCAATTACAGACTCCAAGACCTATTTTGCCCTTTTCTTCGTTTAAGCCCATTTTGCCCTTTTCTAAATGGTTTGTCTGCCATTTGCCAAATCGGACGAATCAAATTCTCTCTCTCTCTCAAAGCCCCCTCTCTGTCTCAGAGCGCTCTCTCTCTCTCTCAAAGCTCCCTTTCTCCCTCTCTAGTCTCTCGCTATGCGGCAAAACCCACATATCGTTTGCTGTCGTCAATTGATGGGCACCTAGTTAGGGAATTAATCAAAGAAATTACTTGAAATTAATTTCATAATGTTCTTATATATGCTGACTTTTTGTACATTTCTATTTTTTTTCCTTTTTCTTTTTAGTTATATATATAACTTGATGAGGAGAGTGCATAAGTAATTAGATGGACTCAGATCCAGAAAGATCTTTAATATGTTTAGGTTTAAGTGTCTGTCTTATGCGAAGATATTTGTCAATTTTTTATTTTATTATATATATATATATATATATTATTTTTGGTTCAAAAGCTCTAAAAATACTCGATCAGAGTATTTCTTTTTTAGTTTATATTTTACGTTATTTTTTTAAATTTAAAATCTTCCACTTTTCTCGCAAGTGAGGTCCATCCTCGTATAGATGGGTACTCACCTAAAAACAGGGTAGTTGAGAGAAAAATTCCACACAAGAGTTTGTTTATCTTTTACTTGTTGGAATGGGTAGTTTCATATTAGAGTTTGTTTAGGTTTTCTTTGTTCAAATGGGTGATTGGGCAATCTAAACAGGTAGAGTAATGAGAGAGAGAGGGCTCAGCCATGAGAGAGAGCAGCGATGGAGAGAGAGAGACTTCTGAGAGGGAGAAAGGGAGCTTTGAGAGAGAGAGCGCTTTGAGACAGAGCTTTGCGAGAGAGATAATTTTCAAATTTTTTCATTTTGAGAGAGAGAAAGCTTTGTTAGGCCGACGGTGGAGAGAGAAGAGAGGTTTTTTTAATAATAAAAGGGCAAAATGGGCTTAAAGGAAGAAAATGGGTTAATATGTCACTTGAGAAGCCCATGGAACGAACTCCATCCATTTAAATGGAAAATATTAACGGAGCGTTTGAATTAAAAATTTTGAAATTTCAGAGGGTATATTACCAACTTATAAATTTTGTAGTTCAAATTGAAAAACTCCTGAAACTTTGGAGTAAAATTCATTTTCTCAAAAAAAAAAAAAAAAATAAATAAATTAAATTTAAACTAGTTTCACTTGTGTTTCTTAACTTTCTTGTAGTTTGCTTCCTTCTGTCTTTTATCTTTTTCCCCGTTTCACCTATACAGTCTGTTGCAGTGAAGACCCACTATGCATGATTATTTTTTAGTGAATGAATAAAGCGACAAAGCATTAGCATGTATTAACCAAATTGCTAAGTTGCCGTCGTTTTTGGAAGCTTTCCCAATTCTTCCTCTGTCCCCCTCCAAAAGAAAAGGTTTTTCATATTCACTTCTTTCCTGGCCAACATGGATTCTATCCTTCCTTTTAGCTTAATTTCTGGATTTGGACTCGTAAAGAAACTCATTCTTGGATTTTTCATCTCATTCATTCTCGTTGTTTTCTTGCTTCAGGTGCTGAAGAATCACAGAATTTGGTTCTCACCCTGTTCCCCTGTAGCTTGGTTCAGTGGAGGTTTTTTCGTTTGTTTATGAGCTGAGGTTGTTGGTTGGACCGACAGTGAAGTATGTAATTGAAATATGGTAGATGATAGAGTTCATTAACTCAGGATTTATCTCTAAAGTCGATAAAAAAAAATACTGAATTTAACCATTTAAATAATATTACGGACGGAATACCTTCATTATCTAGCATTTTGTGATTATGTTGCTTTCGGCATTAGAATGTTCTTGATTTTGCAGGTCTATCTATATTGATACTGTTGAAGAAAAAAAATGGAAGGATCTTTATACTGATTGAATTATAATGAGACTCGTACACCATAAAAATATTCTAAGTTTCAAATCTGTCTTCAACATTATCTTTATAAAAACAATAAAAAATACATCTCAAACCAAGAAACATGCCTCGGGTCTACAGCTGATTAGATGGTACGTACTTCAGTGTTGCAACCACTTCACCATCTCCTATAAACCCGCTTTATCTATCAAAAAGAACAATGAAACAGAGCAAGCACTAGGTCCCCAAATGCAGGGAATACAACAGAGGAATCGTGTACTAATAGCAGGAAGAAAAAAAAAAACACCTTGTTACGGGCTTATGAATTTAATGGTAATTATTCTATTGATGATCTTAACAAAGTGGCAAATCCACTGGAGGAGGCTCGATCGACTGCAATTCTCCTACTCCATTATCTACCAAGAACACCATGGCCAAACCCCAGCCGATATGAACATCCAAGTGACAGTGCATTAGCCAGGCACCTATATAAGTCAAACAGAGATGGTTGAATTTTTTTTTTTTTATGTGAAACAACTGAAAATATAATGGAAATTGTAATCCATGTGAACTTCTGAGTAACTCTTACCTGGATTGTCGGCGACAAATCTGATGACTGCCCATCCATTCACAGGTACTGCCGCTGTGTTCCTCAGAGGTGGATCAACAAGGTTAAATTTTGCTGTATCAGTCTTGGGATTGAAATTTCCAAAACCCTCTGCAATGATGTAGAAATCGTATCCGTGAAGATGAATTGGGTGGTTCTCAGGGGTGAAGATATTTGTGCCTTGTAAAACCACCTGCACCCTTGACCCATACTTCAACTTGTACCCCTTAGTCCCCGGAACAGGTTGCCACAGTGAGCGGCTGACATTGCCGGTGTAATCAAATTTTCGGGGTGGGTTTGCTGGAAAATCGGTGGTGAAAACTCCAGGAATGCCTTGCTCATAAGCCTGCAGTATGGAGATGTTGGATGGGAGCACAAAAGACTCGTTGTTCATGCTGGCAGTGAAGCGCGTTCCATTGGGGCCCTGGCACCGCCTGGCTTTATTAAAATGTTTTGGGCATTTGTTGAGTCCTAGACCGACTGTGAAGAAGAGGTTTTCATCGATCACAGTCGGGACTTCCACTTTCCTGGGACTTCTGAAGCTTTTACTGAAGGCGGTGACAGTAGGTGTGTCATTGAAGGCCGGTAGAGAGGGCATAACGGGTTTGCTTGATGCACAGTTTTTGGCAGCGCAAGGAGCTGACTTGTATTCAAGAATGGCTGTGGTGGTGGTGTTGTCGAATGGTGCGCCTGGGGCGCTCGCGTAGGCGCGTGCTGCCGCGTAGTATCGAGCTGGAGGCTGGTCACCACTGATCAAAACGTCGGTGGTCTGGCCAGGGCCTAGCATGATGACTGTGGTGGTGAAGGGTTTGGTGTAGGAGGCATCAGCGCCAACAACTGTGAGCTTGTGGTTGGCAACCGTGAAGAACAGCTCTTGGTTCAGGGCGGAGTTGATGACTCGGAGGAGGTTTGTCTCGCCGGAGTCTATTGGAACTATGACGGTGTCTGCATAGGCATCATCTTTGAAATTGAAATCGATAATATTGAAGCATATCAAGCATCTGACACGTTTAGATTAATTTCTAGAAGCAAACCTTTGCTGGAGCAGTTGTAAAGATCGCCAGGTTGACCGTTAATGGTGTATGCATCTGACACGTTTGGAGATGCTCCTGTGCGAGTCGCCTCCCTCACAACATCCATGGGGTTTGCATTCCACCATTCACCTAATAATATTCATCGCAATTATTCATTGTCAGTTACTGATCATTTAATCATCAATGCAATCAAAATGTTAAAAAAGAAAAAGAAAAAGAAAATCTAAATTAAGAGGTATTAATTTGTGAATTAAATTAATTAATAAGTGAGAATTACCAAGAAGAAGGGGTGTTTCACGCTTTGGCTTAGTGAATGGATAGGAATCTCCTTCTTTGGGACGAATAATGAGGGCTCCATAAACGGTGGCTCTAAGCCATGAGCTATGAGCATGCCACCACAATGTTCCTTCTTGCCCTTGAATTGTGAAACGATATGTGTAACTCCCTCCTGGCCTAATCGGGCACTGTGTCACAAATTCTGGACCGTCTGCCCATCCTGTTCTCATTTGCCGAATGCCATGCCTGAAATATATACGTATGTATCATGTATGTATATTATATATAGTCATGTAAATATGAACATGCATGCATGCGTGTCCCATGCATATATATATAGAGTTAGCTAGCTTAGTAAAGGACAAATATGTATGCTGATGTTCAGAAGCTCGATCATGCATGTAATTACCAGTGAATGGTGGCATTGTAGCGAGCTTTGTTTGTGACTTTGACAATCAAAGTGTCACCGTTGTTGACTTCCAAGGTTGGACCCGGATATTGGCCATTCACCGTGATGATGTTGTGGGTTTTGCACAGCCTCTTCACTGGTGTTGTTTGAATCTGTCATGCCAAACAGTCGGGATTTAGTCATAATAATTAGAGGAAGAAATATTAAGAGAGAGAGAGAGAGAGAGAGAACATACGACAAATTCATGCTGGTGAGTTTTGGCAGCTTGTGAAGAGGACATCGCTGAAGCGAAGAGAAGTAAAAGACCAAAGAAAATGAGAGAGCAGCGAGAAGTTGCAAAAAAGCTCTTGAGGGCCTCCATCTCTACTAAGCCTTTGTATGATGGTTAAGTTGGGAATGCAAGCTAGTGAGGAGTGAGAGACATGCAGGCAGAAGGGGGCTCTTTTATAGGAGAGAAGAGGAGAGAGAGAGTTGTTTGAGGTTGGCAGATTAGGTTTTAATTCGGCAAACTGGTCCAAATTCCCGGGCAAACTTAGTTCAACCTATGGTAGTTGTTGCACCCACTGGCCTATCAAATTAAGTGCATAATTTCATTATTGAACGCTTGCTTGACAAGCCTTCTTTCTTTAGGGGTTGAATTTCAATAAAGCATCATTATCATACGATTGTGTATACTATTTTCCATGTACTTTGATGTGTAAATATGAAAAAGGTGATTTTTTTTTTTTTAATCTTAGCATTACCCAATGACAAGAAGACAGACAAGCTTGAAAAAAAACCTATATGTTAATTTGTTGCTGTGTTATGTAGTGTTTTTTTGTTTTTACTCGAAAAAGTGTTATGAAATGATATAAACGTAAAAATTATTTGGTATTTTTTTTTATTTAAGTTTATAAAATTGTCACGTGTCTTTTAAGCATGTAAAAAACATATATTAATTAAATAATTATATATTTCTCATATGTAAAAAAGCACATATACAAAAAATTTTATGTTTAAAATTATTTCTGTGGTTTCATGAATTTGACATGTGCTAAAGGATTTTAGAAAGGGATAGGATAGTGTAAAACTTTTGCATTATTAGTCCATGTTACGTACCTTTCCCTGATAATAGTGGAGCATGAGTTAAAAGAAAGAAAAAAAAGCAGTGACAAACGAAAAGTGCAGTGCCCAAAAATCCACGCTTTACGGGAAAAGTTCTTCATACTAAGAAATGTATGATGATGATTGATGGGGTCAGTGTCCTTTTTAGAATTCACCCCCACGCATCGTGTGGAGCCTACGAATATATTGAGACAATCTCATTCGTTCATTACTTACTTCTTTGACGGGCTTAGCCGAATAATCATTACTTAAATCAGACCTCGGATCTCTTGGTAATTAATTAGATGCTTCTTCTACCAAGTATTAAACTAGTAGAAATTATCATTAAAAAAAAAAAAACTAGTACTAGAAATTAACCCAAATATGAAATACCTTAGCTCGATTGATGGCTTATGTAATTTAGAGTTATATATAAGATCAGATGGCTAATCAAAAGCCTAAAAGCGTGTTCTTTTGATTCTCTAAACTGAATACATTTTACATTTAAACTACAAAGCCATGCCTCTTTCACTCCTTGGTCCCCTATATATGCATCAATGCCTCTTTCACTCCTTGGTCCCCTATATATGCATCAATGCCTCTTTCACTCCTTGGCCCCCTACCCTTGCGTGTTATTTATGGTGAATTTTGATGTTGCAATCAAATACTCTTTTTTCTACTATATAGCTATATAGCCCACCTTCTGATCTCTTATCAATAATAATGCAACAAGTTTTTTCAAAAGAAAAAAGAAAAAGCTATATAGCTACATTAATGGGTTTAGATTCTCAAGGCTCCATCCTACTTTGCAGAAGCGTTTATCCGCTTCTTATGACCCTAATAACGGTGAAACTTTAGCTGCATTGCTTGCGGTCAAATAATTAGACTTGGAGCTGATCAAGATGGACCACACTATTTTAGAAGACAATTATTTGACAATAGTTGTTATTGACCGTTGTTCTTGCTCTCCAACATAGTAAGGGCTAACAAAATGGGTTGGTGGGTCGGGTTGATCAGGTCGACTCATTTGGCCTACCAACTTGATCATAAGAGTAAATCCGAACACAATCCATCAGTGATCCGACATAACTTGTTTGACCCATTTAATAAGCCCGGCGCAACCTGCATCGAACTCAAATATCCTCCATAATTTCAGATATCCTTTTATATATATATATAACTAATAATTCTTTTTTTGGGGGGGGGGTTCTAGATCTGATTAATGATTCTTAGTAGGGAGATAAGATGAACACGTTTTTCTCTCTGCCCCTTCCATGCTTGTAAATGCGCAACGACGGAGGATTATTAAGTCTACTTGGTTAGTTTAAAGGTGGACCATAAGCATCCACCGACTACATTAAAGTCTCCTTTGAAAGGAAAAATGATTGTAGAAGACTTCTTGTAATTATTAGGTGCCCATATTTATTAATACATAAGATTGGGTCCAACCGCAATTGGATCATTTAGCGATACTTACATTAATTGATAAACACATTTCAATTAGGTAGCCTGTCACTAAACAATACACACATCGATGACCTATATTTAGACATTTTTTTGCTTTTTTAATTTTAAATAGTATATATGAGTTTTTGTTATGCACGTTTGCATGTTTGATAAACCAAACAAGACCCATGTTTATTTTTATTTTATTTTTTATAAGTGGCCCATATTTATTAAGGTCAAACTAAATAAGCCTCGACAAAAATGCTTGTTGATGTTGTTTGAATTTTTTTTTTAGGTGCTAAGTAAAAGCCCTTTCTTTTAAAGATTACAAGTGTTTTGAGAACGGTTATGTACGTAGTAGTTTACATGATACTTAATTAACACATCAGTAACTAAATAATTAAAATTTTATACTTAATTTTTGCTTTTTAGCCATGTTATGCCACGTTAGGGGTGAGGCGGTTCAATAAACATTGAGATTTGAGGCAAAAAGTTAAAAATGGGCCCTTTAATAAAAAAAAATAATAATATTTTTATATTAAATATGAAATAAAAAAATAATAATATTGAATCAAATTTCGTTAATATATTATTTTCGATAGATAATATGACTAATCAATTTGATATTTCTTGTGATATAGTTGATCGTAGATACGATTTTATATAGCTTAGTATTTTAATTAGAATATTTATTTCAATTGTTTTGTTTTTTTCCTAAGCGCTCGTAACATGTCAAAGGACCTCCTCTCGGTAGGGTCCTTAGTCGGGTGCTCCTCTACTTTATTCAAAAGAGAGAAAATGGAAAAGGCACACAGAAACTGAGAGTTTTGTCTAGGATCGATGGAGACCAAATAGCTGAAAGGTACTCATGATCGAATTGGGTTTTGTTCACGATTGATGGAAACCACTTCAACCAAAAACATTCTAAACCAGAAAGATACTGCCTGCAAGTGTATAATAGAGATAGCTTACCATTTTTAATGGAATTATCATTTCTAAAAATTAATATTTGGCAAAATTATTGCTCCTGTACCCCCCCCAAAAAAAAAATAATGGAATTATCATTTCTAAAAATTAATATTTGGCAAAATTATTGCTCCTGTACCCCCCCCAAAAAAAAAAGGAAGGGATAAGATGCAATCATTACACTCGGACTCAGGAGCGGAAGCATGTGAATGTCCCTCCAAACATTTTGAAAATGTTATTAAAATGTGGTTTTTTTTTATAAATTTATCCTTACAAAATGATATTTTTGCCCCCTTCTAAAATTTTATTTTAATTTTGTCCTTCTGGAAAAAAATGAAAATGCCCCAATTTAATTTGTAACTTTCGGTTTGCAACATTATTTTGGCTTGACTCTGGTGTTTAATTTTGAGAGCTCCGAATGATCTCTTTAGAGGAAAAAGTCCACTCTAAATGCACCTTTTTTTTAAAAAAACCTATAGATTATTTTTAGTTTATTTTAAGACATATAACTTTTGTAAGCAATAGTAACTCACGATTTAGTATGAAATCAAATTTAAGACTTATCTATATTTATTTTACATAAACATAAACATATATACACAAATATACATATCCAGAGATACTATATATATTTATCTATGAATTTATGTATTCATATAAGTGAGATACTATATATATATATATATATATATATATATATATATAAGTTCGTTCCCACGATACAAAAAAAAAAAAAAAAAACAAAATTTAGAAAAGTTGACATGTTTAGGCACAGGGGCCATGGCTATTTGTATTTACCATGACATGGAAATGCTATTTTGCCAAGTCAATGCAGATTACTTGAATACCACAATGTATGTAATTCAAGAAATTGTCCCAAAATATCTTAAAGCACAAGGAAGATGATATTATCATCCAAATTGTGATAGCTACAACTGAGTCATAGCAGACATGCCAATAATGCAAGAAGTTTTGGCTGCAACTTAACGGTTAATTTATCTCTTAGCAGGATGCCACTCACAGAGAGAGAGAGAGAAAGAGATGGTTAGGATTAGATAGGTGAACAAGACTGAAAGAACAATTAACAAAGTGGGTGAGTTTGTTACTGACTTTTCAAAACCTTGAGAAGAAAAATAAATTGACCCAAGAGCAGAAGTCATTCACAAGATCGTCCGGTGCCTTGTCTTTGAGCAATACCTTCTTTTTCTATATTGTTTTTGTTTCCTTGGCTTCTTTGCTTATTCTTTTCTTGGGTTTTACTTTCATTGGTTGTTATGGGTGGGTGCGAACTTGCACATCTTAAAATCTTTGTTTTTAGACCGTCATATCAACACCCCCGCCCCCAAATCTTTGTTCTAGACCGTCATATCAGCACCCCCCCCCAGACACACACAAAAAAGGCCCAAAATCTCATCTCATTGTCTTTAGTAAGGGTCAGGATTCCCAAGCTACCTCGTAGGATAGATTTTAGAGAAATGTTAGGAGTTAATATCTTCTTTATATTTAGTCATTTTCATTTTACAAATCAACCATTAAATTTATGGGCTTATGTAAACCCCACATGTTAATGATGGACTCCAAAAATTCAATGGTTAACATATTAAATTTATAAGAGAATATTGGTCAAATATAAAAAAACTTATTGACCCCTAACGTTTATCTAGAATTTACATCTTAAATAATTAAGAAGAGATGAATGACGGAAATATGATTTAAACTCATGACCTCAACTCTAATACAATGTTAAATTACTATTTATTACTAAAGTTTAAGCGAATAGAAAATAGTAAATTTAACTGTTTAATTTATATTATGACACACAACTACTTATTTGAGATAAAATGAACTAGAGAGTAGAGAGGATCCAATTCTTGTAAATGAGATGGTATTTTTGTCCAACAAAATGTGAAAGAACAAAAATGCCCTTTCATTTACATGAATGGAGAGGATCGAGTTCCCTACCCATTTACTGAAAAATCGAAAATGATCCTCTCCATTTCAAATGAAATTGAGAGTATCCATTTAGTGCATTTAGGAATCCAATATTGTATTTCTTTTTTTAGAGACAAATTTATCTTCCTAAATGCACTAAATGGATACTCTCCATTGCAAATGAACCTGATTGGAGTAATAAGGGCCATATTATTGAGGCTATTAGGACATCAACTCGATTCTTTTCTCACTAGAAGATGCTAAATGTGACAAGAGAAGCAAACCAAATAGTTCACGTTTTACCAAGAAGGGCATCAAAGAAATGCATAGAAAATGAGTGGTTCACTGACCCACCGAATTGTATTAAAGATCTTCTTGCCTTTGAGCAAGGTGTACTTGTCATTTTGAGCTAATTAATGAAGCTACATCAATTTCCAAAAAAAAAAAAAAAAACGCTTCAATATGCATTTGACAGCTAATGCATTCGCCTTTTTCTTTTTTTTTCTTTTTAAATTGCATTCAGCTATTAAGAGACATTAAAAGATATATTAATTGAAATCTAAAATAGCAAGATTCATAATTAATTCTCTTCCTTTTAAAACATGTCTCAAAGTTTAGCTTAATCGGTTAGGTTTGAATTTTTCTCTCCCCATTTCTTTCCCTTGCATGGACATATAAAAGAAAATAAATACATAAATTTATTTGAACGGTAGTTTTGGAGGAAAATTAAGAAGAAGAAAAATTTAAAATTTAATTGTTTTTTCTTTTAATCTCTCAAGCAACACACACCTTGCACCTTACATAAAGAAAGGCAATTACATGAAGTGGTAAAAAATCACTTTTCCTCTTTAATTGGCAGATACTTACACCAAGAAAACTAGCCTTTCTTATTTAAGAAAGTAACCAAGTCATCTTGCAGCACCGACCGAAAGGAACTTGTACTAATATAACGGAAATGAAAGCAACACGAATTCAACAACTCAACTACTTTATCTCTGAACTGTCCCCGGTTGACACGTTAGCTTCGACCAGACGATAAAGTTCGTTTCTTCTGGTACGCGACAAGGAATTTTTAACCGGTCACCATCTCAATGTCGTTGTATTGCTTGACACCCAAAGTTCCACCTTCAAAGCCTAAAAAATTTAAAATAAAAGATATAAATTTCTCCCTCTTATACTGCAAATGAATCGGATTTGGATGAGTGCAACTAGCTGCTCGTACTTAGATTGAGCGTAATTAATTGTTCGTATTGGATGCTAATGTGACAACATACGTAGGCTCAGTACTTGTCTGAACAATTCGAGATACTAAACTCATTTTTCCCCTCATATTTACCGTATGCATTACATGCAATATGAACAATTAATTGCACCTGATTGCAGTAAAATTAGTGGTCTTAAATAACCAACCAAAAGCTTAAGTAGAAGAAACAAGTTGAGGCCAGCAATTAGTGTTTGAGAGGTGAAGAAAGGGTTTGTAATAGAAGCCTAGAGGCTAGAAGGAAGAATTCTTTCTGAATATTGATATATCCAATTGGATAAAGATGTATACACATATAAAGATAATAAGGATCCCATAAATTATAGGATTACAATGAATACAAATATTTTATATATGGGAATTACCTTTTGAAGTTAGTTGTCAATTATAAATGAATTGTTCTCTCTTTATAAATAGAGAAATGCTATAGTGCTATAAAAAGATTATTTTTTGTCCATAAAAGTTTTAGATGGCAAGAGGTTTCATGCCCCATCCATAGTTGCTGTAGCATCATCCATTGATGGGGCCTGTGGCCTCTTGTCACTTATGACTTTTATAGACCAAAAATAATCTTTTTATTGCACTATAGCATATCTCTTATAAATACTATCAAATATGCCAATATATATGAGCTTGATTCTTTTCGTGTGTATGTAAATGTAATCAAATGTGATATGAATTCTAAGTCCAAGTATGGTAAGTGATA
Source organism: Corylus avellana (assembly GCF_901000735.1). Classification (NCBI taxonomy): domain Eukaryota; kingdom Viridiplantae; phylum Streptophyta; class Magnoliopsida; order Fagales; family Betulaceae; genus Corylus; species Corylus avellana. Next base: position 29,513,734 of record NC_081547.1, read on the forward strand.
GGTAGGAGAATAACAAAATATATAACATTTATGGTAGGTTAGGTGGCATATACCAACCCTGTTGATAACAAAATAGTAAATGGCTTCCCAGTTGACACAAAACCAAGGGAACTTTTAAGACTGGAATAAACCAACCAAGAGGTGTCCTCTGCAGGCCCGTTGACTTGCTTTATCAATAGTTAATAGTTTAATGGGTTTAGAGAATTTCTTGTCCAAACTCTTTTTGAGAGAGGAGCTCCCCTGCTCGGAGCCTCGGAGGGATGGGTGGGCTTATTGCTAGGACAGGAATCCCCTGGGAGTCCCTCCCACTGATCATTGTCCATAGAGCAAAGGGCTGAGGAATTCTCACGAGATCCAAATAAAATGGTTGGTTCAAACGACATTACGCACTGGCAGGCTCGATGGACAACACCAATGGCCTGGCCCAGCCCATAAAACATGAATACGGGCTGGAGCCCATACGAGTCAGAGGAGTCCAAATAAAATCGTTGGTTCAAACCTTAAATGACATTACTCACCGGCAGGCTCGATGGACAACGCCTATGGCCTAGCCCAGCCAATAAAAATGAATGCGGGCTTCAAGTCAGACCCAGGGTTCGACAAACACGGTCTTCAAGCTCCAAATGTTCTCTGTGCATGTCACCTTGCGTGGCGGCACTAGCATCTTCTTGACAAAGAAACAGCCCAATAAGACAACCTCACACCCCAAGTTGACTCGACCGAGTTACCCTCTCGCTCACTCGCTTACCTTACAATCCCCGCAACCCCCATCCCAACTCTGCCTTCTTCTTCTTCTTCGTTTTTTTGTCAATTTTTGTTTCTAAAATTTGTTGATAATAAAGATGATGGGGCATGAAGAAACTGACGTGCACGAATCCCGAGAAGAAATGGAATCTCTGGTCCTCGACGAGCCATCCAACGGCCGGTCTTCCTCCGATAATCCGCTGCTCTCGTCTGCATCGTCGTCCTTCATAGACCGTCAGAGCCCTGACTCTTCCTTCAACACCTTTCTGGACCCACCGTCCTACGCCGAAGCGATCTTCACCTCCTTCGATTCCTCATCCAACGGCCACGATGAAAGCCCCCGACTTTCTTCCAACTCCAATCCTCGGAGCTCCGATTACCTCTACATCTCGGTATCGGACCCGCAAAAGGAGCAGGAGCTATCCAATTCGCTGGTCTCGGGTGGAACCACGTACTACACGTACTTAATCACGACGAGGACGAACCTACCCGAATTCGGCGGACCCGGGTCCGAATTCACCCTCCGGAGACGCTTCCGGGACGTGGTGACGCTATCGGACCGGTTATCGGAGTCGTACCGGGGGTTCTTCATACCGATCCGACCCGACAAGAGCGTGGTAGAGAGCCAGGTGATGTCTAAGCAGGAATTCGTGGAGCAGAGGAGGGTGTTACTGGAAAGGTACCTCCGGAGATTGGCGGCGCACCCGGCGATCCGGCGGAGCGAGGAATTGAGGGTGTTTTTGGAGGTGAAAGGGAAATTGCCACTGGCGAGGAGCATCGACGTGGCGTCGAGCGTGATTGACGGGGCAGCGAGGCTGCCGAGGCAGTTATTGGGCGATGAGGCGATGGATGTGAGTGCCAAGGGCGGTAGGGACTTGCTGAGGATGTTTAAGGAGTTGAAGCAGGCGATGACGAACGATTGGGGCGGCACAAAGCCGCTGGTGGTGGAGGAGGATAAGGAGTTCATGGAGAGGAAGGAGAGGTTGGTGGAGTTTGAGCACCAACTTAGCAATGTGTCGCTACAGGTTAGTCTTTTGTTTGTGTGCTTTATATGAATATATGGTTTTTGCTTTATAAAGGTTTAGGACTTGAACAATTGGAAGTTGGTTTCATTTGCATGTTTTGTGGGAAATGAAATGAATTGGTTCAGTGTGTGTGCTAGAAAGGAATTGATGGTGAAAATATGCTACCCTATTCGAAATGTGGCAATGAGGAGAAAATGGGATATGGTGAAACAATGTGCTTTTTATTTTATGTGTAACAATGCAATGAGCAATTAGTGGGTTATTTGAAGGTGTCCTTACTTCATGATTTGCTTGCTTCGATTGTGATTTTTGGTGTAAATGATTGTTTTTTCAGGCTGAATCGCTTGTTAAATCCCAGCAGGACATTGGAGAGACAATGGGGGAGTTAGGATTGGCTTTTGTTAAGCTGACCAAGTTTGAGATGGAGGAAGCATTGTTTGAGTCTCAAAGAGCACGAGCCACTGACACGAAAAATGTGGCGACTGCTGCTGTTAAAGCTAGTAGATTGTACCGGGAGTTAAATGCACAGACCGTCAAACATTTGGTAATTATCAAGAGTCCATACTGTAGATTAAAATTCAAACTTTATATATAATCTCGGTGGTCTGTGATAGATATATGTATTGAAAGCTTTCTTGAAAACTGTCTTCCTAGTACTACTAGAAAACTTTCTTGACTGTGAATGAGTTTAGTGAATTGATAGAATGGCCCACGGTCCTTTTAAGGAAAATCTTTCACTGCTTCACTTACCAATGTGTTCCATTAATATTGCAGGATAAACTCCATGATTATCTTGGAATAATGTTAGCCGTCAACAATGCATTTGCTGACCGATCAAGTGCTTTACTAACAGTTCAGACTCTTTCATCGGAATTAGCTTCCTTGCATTTAAGGATCGAGAAGCTTGAAGCTGCTTCATTGAAAATATTTGGTGGTGACAGGTCCAGAATACGCAAAATAGAAGAATTGAAAGAAACCATTAGAGTTACCGAAGATGCTAAAACTTGTGCAGAGAGAGAATATGAACAGATCAAGGTAACATCATTCTTCCTGGTTTTTCTCTAAGGAACTTGAAATTTTGGGTCTATCATTTTGATGATAGATAGCCAATCTTCAGAAATAAGTCTGATTATTTGCTATTATCTGCAATATGTTGCATGCTATGTACATTTTTTTTGAAGTTGATTTCTTTTCCTCTTGCTTTCTTGCCTTTATAATATTCAGTAATCACAAGATGAAAAAAGGGACAAAAACCCTGCTCGACCCATCAACATGGTACTCAACTTTGACACCTCTTCTCACCCCCCACCTCCACCCCCATGAATTATAATGCAATGGCACAGCAACCGTGGTGATAGATATGATATTTATAGCTTGATTGTCACTTAATTGGAGTGATTCACAACACTCCAAAAAAAAAAAAAATCAATAAACAAAGTCTGAACACCATCTTTTGAGGTCAGGTTGTTGATGTTTTAAGTTGTGGTCTAATTTTACCCTCTTAACGCAGATCATGAACCAATTACGGATTGGTGTTTTTGGTTCAAGCTTAGCTCTTTAAATTCTATTATATAAATCTGATCTGAGAAAGATTTAAAGTTTATCAATCTCTATGTGTAATATAGTATTTATGTACACTCTTTCACTGAACATTTAAGGCTGAAGTTTCACTTTAAGCATGTTACCAGAGACAGAAGAGAAATTAGTTATTTATATGATGAGAAATGCTACAATATTTCCAAGTGCACACTCTTTGACGTGGCATTAAAAATCACCATTGGATTTTGGATGGATCACTATTGAATTTTGTATTCAATGATGATTTTTATTGCCATGCCAGGGAGTGCGTGTGAGAGTGTGAGTAGCATTTCTTTTATATGATTATGAAAGTGACCATTCTCTCCTTCTAGACACTAGAAGATTCCATATCAAGACTTTTCACATCTCACATGGTGTGGATATCTGTCTTTTGCAATATTGAAGGAACACTTCTCAAACAAAATTGATGTTGCTATTTAGATTCCAGTTTGGTACATGCTTTACATTTGGGCTTCAGTTTTTTTTTTTACCCCTTTTTTTGTTAATTTATATCAGGGGTTCAGTTTATTGGGCTTAAGGTATTGGCTTGTATGTGTGTGTCATAGACATATAATGAGGGTTTATTATTTACTTGAAGGGTAAACTGATGGCAACATACATTGTGGTGTATGATTTGTAATTACAAATTGTTCATAAATTGTGTTGTATAAAAGATATTTTGTCCTAGTTTAGATTGGAGATGTTCTATTTTGTGAGACTGTAAGTACAGCCTGACTCTTTGACAACCATAGCCATTTTCTGCATAAATAAAGAAAATTAACATACTTTTTCTGTGACCTTGTAGTATACAACTCTGTAATTTCATCAAAGGTAGAAGAAAATATGTAGCCTTTTGATAGACTCGCAACAGATTGATGCTCTGCCTTTCCTCCATGTCTAATGCAATCAGTTCATCTCGGTGTCTTCATCATTCTAATGTCATTGAACCTTTAAAAGCTTAGGCTTGTTCGATAAAGTGACTATGTTTCTGTGTCTCCTTTGTTAATGTACACCTATATGCTCTCATGTTCCTTTTTATTTGCACCGATTTTGAAATTTGTGGAAGAACATTTACATTTGAGAACTCTATTGTTCTCTATGGAGAGATTATGTAAAAATGTTGCAAGTACAATTAATGGTTTGACTATATATGCAGGAAAATAACAGGAGTGAGCTTGAAAGACTTGACAAAGAGAGGCATGATGACTTCATGAGCATGTTGAGAGGGTTTGTTGTGAATCAGGTACCTTCTTTTTTGATTGGCAATATGTGGTCCTGGACAATAGAATGCTATATAACCTTACACTTCAAAATAAGCTCTTTCACAGGCAATTTTTTTATTCTGATGGCAATTTATGCATGTAAACAGGCAGGTTATGCAGAGAAGATGGCAAATGTGTGGGAGAAGCTTGCAGAAGAAACTGATCATTTGTGAAAGATGGCAGCTGAAGTACTTGGCTGTAAATTTTGGTTTCAAACTTTCCTTTGTACTTCTTCCTGTAATTCATGTTTGTACAGTAGTTGGAATGTTCAACAAGCTTTACACTTGCTAAGTTGATCTGGCCATTACCTCCATTGTCATTTATTAATGTCCACGAATCTTTTCCTTAAAAGATTATTGAATTTTTTACACTGGCTCTCTGCTTGAAGTGACCGTCCTTACTTTTTGCTCGGGACCAGGTAATTTGAAATTACCCAACATGTTTTGCAAGTGAGGCAAATTCAAGATGTATAAAAGAAAGTAATTTAAAAAGTTAAGGATTTTTCATTTGTAATTTGTTCTAGTTGCTTTGCTCTTGACTTTTTGATTGATTTAAGATTCTCAAGATACCTATGCATAAATTTTCCTGATCTTACTTGACTATGTGTTACTATTTCATCATTTATATACAGGAGAAGGAAAAGTTCGTTCATTCAACCATCCCCTAGAGCTAGAATGTAATGCTATGGTACCTTTTCTTTGTGTCAGCAGCCTTTCTATTTTATTCATTTTATGATTCAAACTAGATTTCATAAATCTCCCTTTCACTTATTTTCTAGCATTTCTCACACTTCCATTTATAACATAACAAAATTTTGACCGTCATATTCTTTCTTCTCTCTTGGAGCTAAGGGAGGACGATGATTCTCTCTATTTCATTGTTAATATTCTATTTGTTGGATTTCATGATCTATACAGAGTCAAGTTATTTAAAAAATTTAAATAAGGTAGTAACAATTCATTTTCATCATTAGATATGTAACAAAATAAAATCTTGAGAAAAAAATAATTTATCTTCATTTCAAATGAGTAAGAGACGATCTTATTCCACTTAGGAGGGAATGGAACATAACACACAAAAATAAAAGATAAATGCTTTGCTTCATTAAAAAGTTCATTTTGGCCATTTTCATTTTTTATTGTGGCATGGCCCATTAAAATCAATTAATTTTAAAATGGGCAATGCCACCTATGATTAAAATGGCTAAAAGATGAATTTTTCAATGAATCCAAGCATTTCTCAAAACAAAATGGCTCCTGTCTACGATCATTGTTGTATGATTTGAATCAAATCACAAATGCTCAAGACAAAAGACCCTTGAATAAATTGAAACAAACTTGTATTTACAGACGCCAATGCAATCACTAAACAAAATTAATGTTCAAGAATGAATGAATCGTGGACACCAGTAGTTGTCTTCCTAAGTATCACTCGTTGAAGGGATTCCAGCCCCATCATCACTAGAACTGGCAGCTGTCTCCGGTCTAATCTCTTCCAGTTGTTGGAGAACCTGCTGAACTTCCGGTCGAGCCGACGGTGACGGATCAACACAATGCAAAGCCAGTTTCAATGTGTTAAGCAACTCATCACCGATTGTAGATGCATCCCTCATCAACTCTAAATCAAACACTTCATTTGTCCACTCCTCCTTCACGATGGAGGCAACCCACTGAGGCAAATCGTGACCATTCATCGCCTCACCGGGAGACTTCCCTGTTAGGAGCTCCAATATGATGACGCCAAGACTGTAAACATCGGTTTTCGTGTTGGCTTTCTTGAGCTTCGAAAGCTCAGGCGCTCGATAGCCTAATGCTGCTGCAGTAGCAATCACATTAGAATTGGCAGCAGCTGTCATCAACCGAGAGAGGCCAAAATCTGCAATTTTGGCGTTATTTTGCTCATCAAGCAGGACATTGCTGGATGTAAGGTTCCCATGTATGTTCTCAAGGCTGTGAAGGTGGAACAGGCCACGTGTCATGCCCTGCACTATCTTCATCCTTGTTGGCCAATCAATGGGTGTGTCAGGCCCGCGAGCTGCAACAAAAAATGAAACAAATCAAAATTAGTAAACAAAACAATCCTCACTCAACCGATACATGTTCTTTCGACAGGATTGTATTCGGGATTTACCCACAAGGATGGGTGCCCATGCCTTGAGGGGCTCCATGTCATTTTCTTTTTTAAAAAAAAAGTTGTTGATCTTTGCGAAGTTTAGCATATGAAGCTAATTAGATTTCAATCTTACTCACCATGGAGAAATGCTGCAAGACTTCCTTTAGGCATGAAATCAAAAACAAGAAGCTTCTCTCCTTTGGGTCCCAAGTAGAAACCCCTGAGAGCCAAAAGATTTGGGTGCCGGATTTTCCCAAGCACGCTAACCTCGGCTTCGAATTCCCTCTGACTTTTAGTTATCTTCTCTCTCAATCTCTTCACAGCAACTTGATTCCCATCCTCCAGTGTGGCCTTATAGACAGTTCCATAAGTACTCTTCCCCATTATCTCTGCAGTTGCGCATAGAAGATCATCAGCTGTAAAAACCATAGTCCCATCAAAATGGACTAGTTTCCCTCCGGCGTCTCCACCCGCTTCTACCTCAACCCCGGCTGCCGGGACCCCCTTTTCAGCCCTTGCAGCTCCAGCCCTTCCTGTGGTCTCACCATCCTTTTCTTTCGATGCAGTCCTCCTCCTTATCAAGCAGCAGAGCAATATGCAACACAGAATGAGCAGAACCACGAGGAGGGCTCCTGCTGCTATGAGAATTATGTCTTTAGTACTTAGTTTGTGGTGACGGTGCTTTGATATACCGGAAGCTGGACCCGGGACACCTTGCGAAGGCGCTTGAGAAGGACATGGAATTGAACCACTAAACCCACATAGTTGAATGTTCCCCACAAAAGAGCTTGCATTAAATTTCTGGGAGAGACGAGTGGGAACAGAACCAGATAGGTTATTGTAAGAAACGTTGAAAGAATTAAGATTCGGTAGATCAGCTAGGGAAGCCGGGATTTCTCCGCTAAGATTATTCTGTGATAAATCAAGCTGTGTAAGCGTAGAAATAAGGCCTATAGTTGAGGGAATGTTACCACTAAATTGGTTTCTCTTCAAATTTAGAACAGAAAGGTTGAGTAATCTGTCAAGAGCATCTGGGATTTGGTTATCGAGGTTGTTGCTCTCCAGATTCAAAACAACAAGTGAGGATAGATTGACTATGCTAGAAGGTAAGCTTCCATTTATGGCATTATTAGAGAAATCCAGAGTTCTTAGTCTAGAGAGTCTCCCTACTTCAACGGGGATTGGTCCACTGATATGGTTATTACTAAGCGAAATCTCTTGGAGCTTGCTTAACGTGCCCCAGGTGTTTGGTATAGAGCCAGAGAGGTTATTGTGTTGGAGATAAAGGAAGGTAAGGGAAAGTGAGTGAGTGAGGCTAACTGGGAATGAACCCGAAAATGCATTGAAGCTAAGATCGAGCCTATAAAGCTTGGAAGAGTTTGCAAGACTAGCTGGGATTATCCCAGTGAGCAAATTGTTACTAAGATCAAGGGTCTGAAGCAGAGGACATGAACCTAATGAAGGAGGGATTGAACCTGTAAGCCGATTGTTGAATAGCTGCACCCCTCTGAGATTTGGAAGGAACCCCAGTGCTGAAGGGATTGAACCTCCAATCACATTGTCGTGGAGGCTAAGCTTTCGAAGCCCTTGAAGTTGGCCGATCTTTTCGGAGATTCGGCCACCCAATCCTCTCCATGGAAGCTGGATTACAATAACCTGTCCTTGAGCACACTTAATTCCAGGCCAACCTCCCGAACATGCTCCAAATCCACTATCGTTCCAACTCCTCAAGAACCCTCTCGGGTCATCCAATTCATGCTTGAATGCTTGAAGTGCTTGAAAGTCAGCTGCTGTCACGACTACACCATCCCAATCCTCGCCTGAGACGGGGTTAGTGACACAAATCAGAAGCAGCAGAAGCAAGAGAAATTGGGCCGTGCAGAGAAGGAACTCTTTCAAAAACCCCAAAAAATGAAGTGAAGGAACTCTCTCTTGAAGCTTCCACTTCTCTTTCTTCTTATCTGAAATGCAATCCGCCCCCCTTTCCATCATACACTCAAGAATCTGAAAAGGGTGTTCGTAAAAATTGTTCAAAAGTAGTAAAGTTTGGTTCGGCATAAACTCCAAGAAATATAGCAAAGAATGTAAAAAGAGGAAGAGGAGTGGAGAGAAAGGAATCTGATTTGTGGGTTTCCCTTTCCTCTCTTTATTCAGATTTTGCTTTGTGTGCTTGCTAGTATGAAGAAGAGAGTATGTTACAGTATAGAGGCGTGAATAAAACAGGAACAAAATCAGTTGGTAGAGGGTTTTGTAGCGAGTGAGAGAGCCAAAGGGGGTGGGGTTTCTGTGATGGTGCACGTGAAGACGAGAGAGAGAGAGAGAGAGAGAGAGAGGGAATCTTGTATTGGGAGAAAGGAAACGCCCGAGACAAAAATGTCAGGTGGGTGCAACATGGTTCACAGGGTCACCTTCTTACAAAGCCTAACGGCTAGTTTTCATGCCGCTCTTCCCTATGAGCATTATTATTATTTTTATGACCAAGGTTCATGGCGGGTCTTTTATTGCCCAACCCGCTCCTCCTAACGGCTATCTTTTTTTTCAATGGGTCCCACTGCCACATCAACTGGATCATGTTGCCCCCCCGACAGAGCTTAAGCCTGATGACATTGGGTTTGAATTAAAAAGAACCAATCCGCTGGGATAGCCTTTTAGGGGGCATTAAGATTAGGCGTCCGAGGTTGGAAGTGGTGGAGTGGGCCATCCCTTTGATATACACCATTAGATATAATCTCAAACAATTTTGTTTCCGTTTTAGTTTGATATTGTAGCAAAAATTGATTGATGTGAAAAAAAAAATAAAAATATTTTTTTAAAAAAATGAAAAAGTATGAATATTTGATATGGAAAAATGAAAAAAATTTGTTTTGTAATGATTTTTCAATTGAAATAGTAATAAAAAGTGATTGATGTGATGTAAAAAGTAAAATAATGTTAAAAAATAAAAAAGTACGATTTTTATGTCTTTGCCTTTGCCAAACCGTTACCAATCAGTGCCTACCTCACCATTAAATGATTAACCCAATTTGGAAAATTTAACTAGGATCTCAGATTTTGGCAGCATACTATACTATACACTTGGAAACCCAGAAGGGTCGTGGTCTTCATGTTTGGTGAAAGCGGACATGCCAGTGGTCCAAATAGAGTTTTACCAACTTGGATCCGAATTCCCTATTATTTTCTGTTTAATGGGAGGAGAACTTGAACAATAACAGGAAAATGGTAAAAGGAACTTTCCTACCCACACAAAGGGCTCCACAGGTGGACCCCCTACTCGAGCAGATTTTCCTTATCCACCCTCTCATGTACTCTTGTCCAAAAAGAAAAAAAGACAGGGATAAGAAGAGAGGAAGAAGGATCCTCTATGACCTGTGACCTGTCCATGCAATTTTGAAGGGTTTTGTCCCAAAGATGGCTTTTTTCATGTTAGTTATTGGACCAAGTCCAAAATCTGCTTAAGCTTCCTTCCACTTTCTCAATTTCCGCCGAGTCCTCCTTGGCACTTTTCGTCGGTGGATAAGTCCAGTATGGGCACAAAATCACACAAGTGTCGGTTTAATATTTTTTCAACCCAATTTTAAAGAGAACTTTTTTCTTCTTTTGTAACCAAGTCAAGCTTTGAACAATTTTTGAATTAATGCATCATACATCAATGGATCATTTATGACAAATGGCGAACTGAAAAGGGATGCAAATCCTCTCCAGCCCATAATGAACGGGAGAGTATCCGTTTATAACTAGAGATATCCTAAGGTCACAAAAGAGACACATATCTTCATAATAAAAATATTATTTAAGGTTTTAAAAATAAATAAATAAATAATGGGGTGGCCGGCCACCCCCATTTTGGGCAATGGCCAACCAGAGGGTGGCCATGGCCTATATATAGGAGTGGTTCGACCACCACAACTTGCAAAATGGGAGTGGTCAAACCACCCCAAGCCCACCAAGGGTGGTCGAGGGTAGCTCGGCCACCCCCATTTTGCAAGTTGGGGGTGGTGGTTCGGCCACCCCCTGGTTGGCTATTGGGGGTGGCTAGGTGGTCAACCACCCCTTTTTTTTATTATTATTATTTTATAATTTATTTTCTAAAAAAATTTAAATTATATATATATATTTTATTACGAGGATAAATTTTTCATTTGTTGCTTTAAAAAAATTTTAAGGGAAAAGTACACTTTACCCCCTCAAAGTTTGGACGATTTTCAATTCGACTACCAATGTTTCAATTTTTGTAATGCACCCCCCTAAACTTTGCAATTTTTTTTCAATTTGACCAATTTCATCCAAAAATTCTCATACTGCTCCTAATTTTTTTTTTTTTAATAAAAAAATTAAAAAAAATATATTCGGGGTGGCTACGGCCACCCCTTTGGCCATCTAGCCATTTTTGCAACCCCCAAATTTTTTTTTTTTTTTTTTTTTATAAAATATTAAAAAAAAAATTAGAATGATAATTTTGGATAAAATTGATCTGAATTGAAAAAAAAATAAAAAAAAATTGCGAGTTTAGAGTGCGGTGAAAAATGGCGTGTCAGATAGTCAGCTTTAGGGGGCTAAAGTGTAATTTTTTTTTTAAAAAAAAAAATCTTAATCATGAATTGAATACTCTCTAGACCGGAGAAAATTGGAATCCGCTAAAAAGTATTTCCCGGTGATAAGAGACGTAAATGGCCCTCCCATTACTATTAGTTCGAGTTGAGTGGATGGTCCATTTGGCACCCATCCCTTGACTGACATTTGGGTTGGTTTCTTTTAGTTTCTTTTGTCGGAAAGTTGGGCTTAGTGCAATGAATCGTTGAGCTCATGAACCGCTGGGCCAATGCAATGCAATGAATCGTTTGAGAAACATTTGGTTTAATCTATGATATGCTGGACCTTTTATTCGATAAAAAAAAAAAATTAAAAAAAAAATGCAATGAGCCATTGAGCCCTTACAACTTAACGGAAATGCAAAGAACTTGAAAGTTCATTATTCGGGAATGATAGCATTAGCATGACTTTTATGAACCGATCTCAACCAAGAAAAAAGGAATAAAAGAACTTATATATATATTAAAAAAAAAAAAGGAATAAAAGAAATAAAGGATAAAGAAGAAGATGATTTTGCAAATCCCCTCTTTTGTGATAAGCTTCACACGAATAATCTTAAAAACTATATTTTTATCAAGTAACTATTTCATAATTATGATGTTGCAATTTCAACTAATCTATTTTTTTAAAAAAAAAAAAAACCAAAAAAACAAAAACTAATCTAAAGATTGATTGGGAGCTACCACTAACATTATGAGATAAAAATATAATTTCCTGTGCACATAGAAACAAAAGGGGGCACCCAAAAAAAAAAAAAGAGTAAACAAGACCAAAGGAATAAGTTAAGTCACCAGTCTGAGCTTCAAAAAAGAGGAAATGAAGAATGGCTCATGTTAGATTCAATCACCAAAACGAGTAGGCTTGGTATCACTATAAAAGCTATAGATCATGTTCCTCAAGTAACTAAGTACCTATACAATATTAGGCAGCCAGCCTTGGACCAAATTTGCAAAACTCAGCAGCAATTTCGAATTCAGCAAACAGGTGGTCAATGAAACAACTCAAACAAGTTTTCAAGCATACCTCTAGATTATTGCCTCCATATTAACTCAACACAGACTATCAATTTCAACTCTTTCTGCTTAAATTATACACACACAGAAATGCCCGGGCACACAGTCACACACAATCATCTCTCTCTCTCTCTCTCTCTCTCTCTCTCTCTCTCACACACACACACACACACACAAGAACACATGGAGAGATTGAAAAGAAAAATATACTTCAACTACAATACCAGCCCGCATATAGAACTTAAGAACCCAAAATCATCTAAAAGGTTGTCTGCATCTGTAAAAGCTAGACATGGTGTTAGTAATTAAACCAATAAAATGATAGGAATGTTTAAACATACACAGGTCCTCCAGTATGAGGCAAAATTACGCATTGGATCTGAGACCCAGGTTCTACAATGGCAATTTTTTTTTTTTTTTTTGTAAAGACAGCATACTTTGGATAGGCATGCATACAGAAAAAGTTTGGTTCTAGAACTTGCATCCCAGTGAGGCTGCCCCTAATATACTTCCATTCAAACACCAAAAATGATCACTTGGGGGCAGGAGGACAGGGGCGCAGGGGAATGGGAAACAATCATTCCATGCGACAGCAAAGCGTAATCAAGTTTCCAATGGACACAGATCAGGGAGGAAGACTGTTCATGACACCAATCCAATGACCAAGTCCATGATTCGACCGAGTGATATTATAATTGACAAGCTTCAGAAATACAAACAGCCAACCTATGTACCAAATATGATAAACCGGCGCAATAACTGTTCCGGCATATATATATATATATGGCAAAAACATGCCTACATGCCTATCACAGAATATTATTGAAACAAATCATGTTGCAACTAAGACATCCCAAGCTTTCCCAAATAGAAGATCTTGCACCACCTGAAACATCTGTCTCATCCTAAACTGGCATAAATTCATTTTAAAGCAGGTAAAAATTACAAGAAACTAATATGTCCAAAATCATCTGAAGTATACTCAGCCCAAAAAGAAAAAACCATAATCTTCAGCAATACATGAAGTCTATTTCCTAAATCAATTCGTTCCAGCCCCGTCAACCTCTAATCTCGGTAAGATTTCAAACATATTGAATAATAACAACTTGAAAGTATAGGTAAACATGTGCAATATTGGCAATAATTGTTCAAGAGACAATCACCAACAACCGCTTCAAACTTGTGCATTGTTGGAGTATATACGCACCAAGTATATCTAATTATGTCCTATATCAAGTAATAGTCAAAAGACTGGGGTTGATATCACAATAACTGAATCCAAAACCTATATGTTCAAGCTTTTGGGATAGGACAAAGTTTCTCCAAACTAGTTTGAAAAAAAAAAAATTCTTCAACTAAGTCTATTAGACCAACATATCTTTAGAGCATGGAGGAGGCCCAAGAGGGTGCATGTGATTCTTACATTTATTTTTAATAGGAGTAACAAAGCATGTAATTCTCACATATTTTTAGAATCATCTGCCGTAAGGACAGTCAATTTAATAGATTTAGTTGAAGGAATCCAAAGTAGATGAAGAAAAAATACGTTCCTCACTTAGATGTTTATTTACAATGATCTAGAGAGAAGCGCTAGCCACATCTGCGCTATCACTCCAAAATAACTAGTCAATTTGAGGCTTCTCTAGAATCACTTATAGAGCTTAGTCTCACCTAGTAAGGAACCAATGTAGGACTTAACACCCATGAATGCTTTTATAATCCACCCACTTCATGTGGGCTACTCATCTTTCCAATATGAGATTGAAGTGTTACAATATCTTCCCTTTAAATCCCTGACGTCCTCATCAAGGCTACATCATGTACGGCTAGAGTATCATATGGCGTTACTAGGTTGGTCTAATACTATTAGTAACAACCCAGAAAAAAGTATTAGTTACATATGAGTATTACTTCAAAATGACTAATCAATTTGGACTTCTTTAGAATCAATTATAAAACTTAGTTTCACTTAGTAAAAAACCAATGTGAAGGAATGTGGGACTGTGGTGTTAAATTATCAGCCCAACATGCAGGACCATGTAAACTATACTATTCAATTCAGCTTAGAACTACTACTTATTCAATCCCGACAAATCCTTCACAGAAACGAATCAAACCCTTTTGTTAGGACGACATTCATGTTTCAATATGCCACCACAAAGTTACCACTTTTTCTGTGCACCAAAGCATGTTTTGGACCTTCAGACAAGGATAAATTGGAACGTTCAATGCAAATAACAAATACCATGATGTAAAATAGTACAATTGGCAAAATTGGATTCATTAAAAACCAAAATTACAGGAACTAAGAACTAGTAAGCCATGCAAGTGTCAGAAAAATTTGTTCTTCAATTACAAACACAACAAGGTAAGTACTGTATATCAAAACCCCTATCATTTGCCTCGAATTTCCCAAGCAAATGAACCTTCATAGTTTGTCCTACAATTACAAAAACACGAAGGTAAGAATATCCAATTTCACAAATTAACCAACCTCTCAAACGCGTGCGGCGACTGCCGGGGCGGCGGCTGCAGCAGCGGAGGAGGCAGCGCCGCCGAGGAAGGAGAGAAACCCTGCATTCGCGGGCTCCTGGTCGTCCAGGAAGAGATCCTCGGGAACCCTAAACGCGCCGTGCGCGCAGACGATGGCGAAGCCGACCATCAGCGCCGAGATCAGGAGCGATCCGACGGTGGTAAGGAAGACCACGATGATAGTCAAGAGGGACAGGCCGAGTAGGGTTTCGCGGTCGGAGAACGTGCGGCCGAGGATGACCAGAGGCTGATCGGACTGCCGGAAGAGGTAGAGAAAGGTCCACGCGCCGAGAAGGGAGAGGAGGACGAAGAGGGAGATAGGGTGGGAGAGGAGCGAGAGCGCGAGAACGAGGGCGAGGAAAGTGAGGTAGTTCACGCGAAAGTAACCGAGGTTCTTGCGGATCCGAGAGTAGGCCTCCGTTAGGGACTCGGGTCGGGTCATGGCGCTCCGGTCCACGAGTTCGTACCACGGGCGACGCTGCGAGAACCCATGGCGGATCGAGGACGAGATCCGTGAGATGAACAAGCGAAAGGCGGGAGTGGCGATCGGGGCCTGGGAGGATTGGGACGGGTTCGAGATTGGGATTGTCGGTGCGGAGGCCATTGGTGGCGGCGCGTGGGCTCAAGATTTGCGCGTAAATTATAGAATGGGACGCGGAGAGAGAGGCTAGTGTCTGCGGAGAGAAATTAGTTACGCTGTCGGTTGAGAGATGTTGCAATTGCCAATAAGCATGTATGCATTGGAAAATGGAAAGTGGTGGGAGGAGTTATTTTGTGGGTCGCGGAAGATGGTACCACAGGTGGTAGGTGTGACTTGTGAGGCTCATGTTTAAAATGGAATATTTTGCCTTTTTTCAGAATATAATTAATCTTGTATTGTCGGTAAAGAAGATTAATATTGTTGGAGCGTTTTTCAGGTCCAAGAATTTGTTACCCAGTAATTTTCTTAATGGTTAAGCTGTGAAGAACCTCTTCTACCGCAATGAGGTTCTTGCAAAACAAAAACAAAGCTAAAGGGTCTTCCGTTGAAGCCAAAGATAATTGTTGAGAGAGAAAATAACTCCTAGTAACCCCACTCATTTTTACACTTATGTACAACATTATCCTTACCACTCATTGGGCGACACATGTACACACCACTTTTGCACTCGAGAATTAAAGAGATACAAGAGAATGAGAGGGGGTTCTTCTCCTTCCTCCACCAAAGACCTCTCTGGCAATGACCCAAAGAGAGTGTCTCTCTCTCTCTCTCATATATCTCTTACTTTGATGACTCTCTCTCCTTCTCATTTCTTGTATACTTCACTCAACACACACTGATTCATAGATATTAGAGGTAAATTTTTATTATATTTTTTATCTACAAATAAATATAATAACTTAAGTATTAGAGGAGTCTTCAGTTTCAACCGAAGACTTTCTAACCTTGTTTTTGTTTTGCATAAACATTATTGCCGTACAAGAGGTTATTCACAGCTTAACCATCAAAAAAATCACTAGGTAGCAAATTCTTGGACAAAAAACACTCCAACACCAATAATTATATATATGTATATTATTGTTACTGATCATATTTAGTACACATAAATATTTTGTTTATGACTTTTGTATCTTCAATGACGATCTCCAAGGGAAAGGCTTTAAACAATATTGACAATGATGGTCTTGGATGTTAGTTATTAAAGTTAGAAACGTCTTAGAGAGTCAAACAAATGAACTCAAAAAAAGTTACAAACTGACGTGGTAAAAGTTTTTAAATTAAAAAAATACAATTCTCTCTATATTGTCTACCACTCACGGTCTATCACATCAGTTTAAAAAAAATTTAAAATTCATTTGTTTGACTCCCTGACACTTCTCTTAAAGTTATATGATGTTGGTCATTAGAGTTAAGGACTTAAGGAAGATGTATGAAAGATGGCCTGACAGGTGAAGTTTTGAGAAAAGTTGAAAATTGGTTCGATCAATTTTTTAAGACTGCTTTGTAAAAATAAAAGATAAAGAAATATTTTTATAAACATAAGTATTAAAAATAAATAAATAAATAAAAAATGGAAGAGTACCACCATGGTGGCAGCACTACCACCGTGGTGGTGGTGATGATTTGGCAATTGGCGGCCACCACAGGGGCTGCTAGCTCCGAATAGTGGCCAATGCAAAGAAGCCAAATCTATTGGTGGCCTCCACGGGCCACTTGCATGGTGGCTATCAAATGATGGCCGCTGCCATCATGCACCGGCAACAACACCCATTTTTTTAACTCTTAATACTTTTTGAAATTGTTTTGTATTTTATTTTTTGAGAAGTATTTTACATTTTAGAAAGAGTTTTATAATTTATTTAAAAAAGTATGTTAGCAGTGGATGTCACATCTATAATTTAATTTAATTTAATGAAAAACTTTGTAAAATATATACATCCTCCACGACCCAATTTGATTAAGGCATCAATCTTTATCCGGAATAAATTAATGAAAAAAGTTAATCTGAAACATTTAATTGCTAAAGTTGACTAGAATTAACATACACTATGATTAGACATGCCTACGCATATCTTATAGAAGACTAATAGGAATGAGAAGGATAATCTTCGTGCGAGAAAGCAGGTAGCGTATTATGCTTGTATAGGACGCACGTGGATACCATAGGATAGGCCAACAACAGACGTGGAAGCATTTATATGCCCAGATGAGGTTGGTTTCCTTAAGAGTTAAGAGATTATTCAAACAAAATGGTACCTTAAAAAAAGAAGAAGTGTACAACCTTTTGGTTTCGGACAAGGATTCTCTCGATTTTCACTTGGGAGCTATTTTATTATCATAATTTTATTTTATTAAATTTAATAATATACATATTAATATTTAGTGAACACAAAATAAAGAGAATCTTATTCCCTGTAGGGTCATTCCATCTACTCTTGCCACCTTAATTAATCTCTACTTAGGGTATCTCAAACAGTCGTAAATCTTATTTTCTTTTAAGTGGTGATGGGCCGGTGGCTGAAAGTTCATAAAGAAAGAATCCAATCCCATTTTATGGGTTAGTTGCGTCCGGCATCTTCCATTGGAAGAAATTTTCAGGAAAAAAACCAAGCTTTTTTTAGGTTTTTTGACATGTCTACACAAGAAGGGAGGGAGGAGATTCGAACTAGTAACCGCTACTTCATTAAGTGTGGTCCCAGCCGATTGAGCTACCTCTTGAGAACTTTTTAGACTTTTTGAAGGCACAAAAGTACTTAAATTTTTTTTTTCCCCTTTCTTTCTAATGAACATTTATTGATTTGAAAGCCCTTTTTTTTTCTTTTTTTTTTTTCTTTTTTGCGCTAAAAATGCTGTTTAAGCTCCTAAATCCAATGCCCTAATTAGTTGCATTCCCAAACAATGGTCATGCACCACTATTTGGTTTTACTTTAACGTAATAATTACAATTTTGAACATTTTGGATTCAATTTTTCATTATGTTATAACCTAAAATTTAATTAATATAGTAATTTAAAAATATTTTTGAGAATCAGATGCTCTATAGACATATTTCAATTTATCCTAACCCAAAAAAACTCTTATAAAATCATGTCATGTCATGAAAGTAATTAAAGATATATATGTTTTTCTTTTGGGAATTGTGATAGGCAAATAATTTCTGTTGTTAAATCAATTGAATGGAAGATTATCCTAATTCCTACTTTCCTAGTGGTCCAGTCATATACTTGGTATTAATCAAAGGCTGTTATCTGCAGGCAGGACCAGTTAATTAACCACCTGACACGCATCATTTATTTTCTTGTACAATCGTCCATCTACCAATTATTTGCTTCACCTTTTGACTTTGCTTCCCCATCAGAATCTCAGCATTACTTCCATTCATGAAACAGCATTTTCCATTTATAAATGGAGGTTGTTATCTTTAGAAGTCCTTACAAAACAGAGGAAGACACAGAGAGACTTCAACTCGATTAGTCTGTGCATTATGGCTGCTTCTTGTGCCTTCCCTGATATATTTGGCTGGATTCAGAACCTTCCACCAATCACAGAATGGAGAAAAAACTCCATGTCTCTCTGCATATATTTTTCAAGTTCATCCCAACCATCCCTCAATCTCTCCATAGCCAAAAACAACCAAACTCCAACACTCTGTTTTTCTATCAATGCAGATTTCAATCTCCCTGTCGCTCTTTGGACCTCAAAACCATTCAAGCTCGGTTCCAAATCCACAAAGTTGATAGACGAGGAAACCATGTCCAACATCATGGTCAATTTCATTGAAGATGTGCTTCGTTATAGCTCAAACAAGAACAACTCCTTCCTCCAGCTCCCTCGACTGGATTCCACGACCAACTTCAAAGACATGTTCAATTTCGCGTTTCTCACTCTAGCAATCCTCGTCTGCATCTATGAAGCTCCGGCAGATCTCCGTTCAGGATGTCTTAATGCTCTCAAGAGTCACCTGGCAAATTGTCAGTCAAGACAAGCAACAAAGCTGCTCATGAAACTCTTGGGATCTAATTTAGAAGAGCAATGGATGCGGTCCCTGAACCTTGCCATTACTAATTGGACTGTAGAGCTCCAAGCCACCCACCGCTCCCTCAAAACACCATCGCCCCTGTTCTCTTACGCAATTTCAACACTTGGGTTATGGAAGGTTCATCTGTATTGTCCTGTCATAGCCATGGATGTCGAAAATTCGAGCAGTCCTTCCGCTGATGAGCGACTGTTATTTTCTCTAACTTACCACCAACTTGAAGGCGTTGTCCAATTCAATTACAAAGTAACAGTTCAACCGAGTTGGGTTGAAGTGATAGTGAACACTGATAACATACGGTAAGATGATTTTTGTCCTATATTTCAATTATAGTTTACAGAGAAAAAGATAGCAGAACAGCTAAGCTCCTTAGTTTAGACCAAGCTCTAGTTAAGATTTTTTTAGCCTTATTTTGATTGTATTTTGAGAATAGTATTAGAATATTAATTAATTTATTAATATTTTTTTATTAGTTTAAATTTTTTGGAATAAATGATAATCTAGCACAATATTAGAGTTAGGATTTGCAATTCTTGATGAACCCAACCGAAACTCAATACGGAATTAAGGGTTATAATTGAGAGATATGGCCAGTTTAATTAAATGGGTTGGATATATGGTTAGTCTTATATTCATGCTTTGATTCGATCTGAACCTAACATGAGACACTTAGTATTTGCAATTGTTAACATGACCTATGAACCCAACATGAAATTAGCTGCTCATGATTGATGGGTCTATAATCTTATACTCATATCTTGACACAATTTGTATCCGACGCATAAATACAAATTGCTATTCCTATTTAGAGTAAAGGTTAAACTTTGAGTACTCTACAATTCACTATAATTTTAATAAAAAAATTCACATGTTAAAAGGTCACATAAAATACATACTTAATTTCAAAAGATAAAAGATTCGTGTCAATATTTTGCACATATTTCTCTCATATCATCTTCTAAGTTAACCATTAAATTTATGAATTTATTTGTACCTCACATAAGTTCCCATAAATCTAATAATTAATCTATTAAACTTATATAAGAATATAAAAAATTAAATAAACAAATTATTAACGCAAATTATTTCTCATCTCAAAATGCTAAAGAGCAATTGCCAGGCTTTTTTCTTGCGTCTATTGTGACCAATACTTGGCTTGTCTTCCTTTTGGAACAGGTGTGACGTGATGAGACTTGTGAATGAGACCCTTCTGAATCAACGAGGAGTTGGAACAGCAGAAAAGCACTTCCCTTCACGAATTTCCTTGCAACTTACTCCAACTCTTCAGACGAACATAGTGAGCCTTTCAGTGAGCAAATCATCTGAGAACCCAGCAAGAGAGATGGGCTATGAAAAAAGTATAGAAGCAGGATTCGAACCCTCAAACCCTTACTTGGTACTCAAGGCGACCGCTGGAGAGACCATGACTATGAGCTTGAAGCCTTGGAAGTTTGAGGAATCCGTCGATGGTTATAGTGCAAACTTGAACTGGTTTCTTCACGATAGCATGGATGGAAGAGAAGTGTTCTCTTCCAAGCCTACAAAGCTTGCATTGCTTAACCCCAAGGCTTGGTTTAGAGACCGATACTCGAGCGCATACCGGCCTTTTACCCGGCAAGGAGGAGTGATATTCGCCGGCGACGAGTACGGCGAGAGAGTCTGCTGGAAGGTGGACAAAAGTGCCGTAGGAAGGAGCATGGAGTGGGAGATTCGAGGGTGGATTTGGTTAACATATTGGCCTAACAAATATAAAACATTTTATGCTGAGACTAGGAAACTGGAATTTAGAGAAATCGTTCATCTTTCCATTGGTGGTTAGCTAAGAAAACCACAAGAAATTTGCAGACTTTAGAATATTTAAGGCTTGTTATACTCCCCCACAAATATCTGCATCCACTTTGTATTTTTATAGTTCTTCTGTAAAGCGAAATGTTCCTCCAAGGGTCGATTAAAAGCTCTTACAATAGTTATTTTCCTCTCAACATTATCTTATTGGTGAACAAAATTCTCAATTGGCTGTCTCTTAGCATTCTTGTCTAGTTGTCATGAAACATTCAAATCTACTTGTTTTTTTAAAAAAATAAAAAATAAAAAAATGAAAAACAAGGATTATTGGGAGATGGACATTTGAGAATATTGAGTAGGATCCATATATACCATACTACTATCTCATTACTATTTCACTATGTTGATAACTTGATATGGCATTGCTAGTCCATCACAATTATTCATTTATTTTTTCTTTTAACAGCTAAGACTATAAAGGTGAATTTGTAATGTCATGTCAGCATAATGAGATAGTAATATAGTATATGACATTACTCTTTTCTTAATTACATCATCACAATTTTATTACAGTTTACTAAATAATATTATTTAAATTTAATTATTTAATAGTTGACATGATAAATTACACCTAAATTGTCACCTCAATTTGTATGGAACCAATAATAAAAACTGTGACACCTTAATGGCATTTAATGTGAAGTAATTACATGCATATTCAGGAAGTAATTAGCTCCGAATTTAGAGTGTGAATTAATATAATATGATTATAGTTCGAAGAAAAGCATTACTCTCTTAAAAAAATATAGAATATAATAATTCATAAACCCAGCTCACGTAGCGAACACTAGAGTAGCAAATAACAAACGGAGAAAGTTAAGAGAGGGAGGCGGACATTTCGAAGCTCAACCTCTCCCAACTGCACTAAACCAACCAAACTCTCATGATAAAAACCACTTCTCTTCTTCTCGATTTTGCCCCCGAGGTCACTATAAATTTCCTCTCTTATCCCAGATCCTCCATTTTTCTTCTTCTTGCTCGTTATCCCAGCCTCCTCGACTTCTCGGTTTCCTACGATTCCGCTCGCTCTCTCTTCCATGGAGTCCGCTGTTCTCCAATCCTTTCACCGTAACTCTCTCTCTCTCTCTCTCTCTCTCTCTCTCTCTCTCTCTCTCTCTATTTATGTATATGTGTGTGTGTGTGTGTGAGGTTTGC
Source organism: Corylus avellana (assembly GCF_901000735.1). Classification (NCBI taxonomy): domain Eukaryota; kingdom Viridiplantae; phylum Streptophyta; class Magnoliopsida; order Fagales; family Betulaceae; genus Corylus; species Corylus avellana. The sequence continues at coordinate 29,536,107 of NC_081547.1, forward strand.
TTGATTTGAGCTTGGAGTTGGTTTTCTTGTTTGATTTCGGCTCTGTTTGGTTCGATGATAGAATGGGAGGAAAATGAATTGAAAAATGCCTTGTATTGCGAAAGAGAAATTAACAATTTTAAAGCATATTGTCTTATTTTCGCGAGTTTTTTTCTCGCATTCTTTATGAGGAACCAAACAGAGCTTAATTTGTGATTTCAGATCGTATGAGCTTAGCCATGTTATCTGTTAGATACAGAACTTCTCGATCTAACTAAGCCATGAGCTCGGCCGTGCCTTAGTGTGTCGCCTTTAGCATTTGTCTCATTTTAGTGTACAATTTGGATCGGAACAGTGTAAATTTATTCTACTGTGTTTTTCTTGAGCCAAGTGAATCTAGATTCCCAAATAACCCCAACCTTTTTTTCGGCTTTTGATGGGGTCTAAGGGGGGGAAAAAGTTACGGTACTTGTGATTATATGAATTTATTGGCACTCTTGCGGTTATTATTTTTAACCTGTGAATTGGTGGTGGTGTCCTGGTTACGAAGTTAAAAATCATAACATGAGCTGTATGGTACAAGTACAACTGCCGTTGTAGTACTAGAGATTTTGTGTACGGAAAGAAATTTAAATGTGTAATTTTAGGTGACAAAGCAAGGTCATAGTTTAATGGCTGCATTTGATGATGCAGGAAACTGGCTCATGTGTTCATTTTGGAAGGATAAGGATCTTCTAGATTTATCAGGATAACTCTACAGTGGAGTTCTTAAAATCTTAACTATTAATTGTAGTTAATGGTTCATGATTTTCCATTTCTAAGTTTTCGTTTGGAGAGGAAAGAAATAGCAGTAATGGTGTGATCTCAAAGCTATTGCCTCTTTAGTCACAAAAGGTTTCGGAAATTCTATTCACTTTAGGATACTTTTTTATTGGGAAAGAAATAATAAGCTCTTAGCGGATGGCAGATGCTCCTCTGCTTGACTGCCGACTTCACATAGGGAGCTATATAGTATTAACTTTCTTCATAAGTCTTATAAAGAATATGAGTACAGTTAAGAACAGTAGCTGCCCAACTTTGAATAAGAAATCATCTTCCTGGTGGGAGGCAAATAAAGAAAATTGTGGAAGTTTGCATGTGCCCCTTTCAAAAAAACATAGTATGCTTTCGGTGCCTAAAATAGTGTTCTCCTACAAACTCTGTAATTCTATCTGACATCTGTAGAATCCACGTATTAATTCTCCTTTGCCAAAGTATTGTTGTGATAGTTTGTTGCTTTCATTGACTTTCATGAGGTGCTCTTTAACACATTACAAGTCAATAAATTTTTCTTTTCTTCCTTTCTTTCTTTCTTTTTTTCTTTTCTTTTTTGAATATAAATCTAGCACTTGAATTTTGTGTCTTTCATTGCATTGCTTTGTAGTCATCCATCAGTTATATAGTCATGTTTGTATAATGCTTTTCCCTTTATGCTGCATAGTGCAAACTAATGAAACTATTGAGCTGTTACCATAGCTCAATCCGCATGTAATGCTTACATGGCTCTGTTGAATTCCAGATTCCGTAGGGACGACTTCACATGTGCAACCCTTACTTGAGAAGCCTGGCCGGGTAGCTGTATATAATGCCAACTGCCCCGTTCCAAGTAAATTCTGCTCTCAAGGTGTAGCGGTTAATGGGAAGCTCATATTTTCGTCAACAAAGCGGAAGGGGATGATAGTATCATCTGCAAAGGCATCTGAAGCTACTGAAACATCTAAGTCTGATGGTAAGGTTATTTCTTTATGGCCAAGAATGCTGTAGGGTTCTACGGAATCTGTACTCTTGATATTCTCTGGTTATAACAGACACGAAATAGAAAAGTACAGGCTTAGTAGTTGTATAATAAGATGCATAACCATGCATCAGTTTCAGAACTTGTGTGATCTTGTCTATAAAAGTGGCACATAAATTTTGTAATTTTTCCTCAACAGTGGTTGTTATTATGCTTAACAAAAAAGAAAAGAAAAATTAGAGAACAGATCCCAATAGGTCCATTTTTTTATTATCTTTATTCATGCATCCTATGTACTTCTCTGCATGAATATTGGGTATTTTCTGATTGCAATTTCACTGTGTTTTCTACTAAAGGTAATCATTGTCATTGAAAAAATCTGGTTGCATTTGGGATTTTGTCTTCTTCAAGCATCATACTGCCATTCTGCTTATTGACATTGATGGTGTTCATGAAAACAATATGATTTGAAGATTGTTTTGCATAGCTTTATGGTTTTCGAATATGTCATATTTGATTGTCTGATTTTATCGGTTATCTTTGCATCCTAAAACTGAATGGTTATGATGCAACAGTTTCGACAGATGGCATTATCCGGGGCTCATTGAAGAAGAAAACACCATTCAGTGCTACTTTTCCTAATGGATTTGAGGTGAGAATATCTCTTTGAATTCTATTAGCTTTTCCGCTCCATTTGTTTATCTGTTGATGTGGTGTTAAAGTTGATTAGTGATAGATCTACAGAAACTAGCAGTAATATTACCTTTTTACTTCTTTTTTTACTGCTAAGCTGTCCGAAAAAAATTGGAAAAAGTCATTTTTGTTAATTGCTATTTTCAGTCATGCTTTGATGCATGAAGCTCAAATGCTTCTAAGCTTATTGAGGTTGATATATGATGAACTCCCATGTGATGATTTCTATTCTCGTATATACCTGGTCAGTTTAAATCTCATATTTAGATTTTTTTCCAAGGCTGAATTTAAATTCCTGCAAATCTTCAACGCTGAAAACACATGCTCAGCACTCTGCCTTGGTCTGTCTTTCATAACTACTCTTCCTAATCTATGTTCATGGTTCTTTTTAACTTGTCATCTCTTGGTCGAGCTTCTCACATTTATCTTGATTGTCATTGATTAGGATTCTCGCTGTCTTCATGTTTTGCATTATTTCCTTCTGTTTTATGATGTAACTGAGTTGCTTATTTTATTTTTTATATCAGGCACTCGTGCTAGAGGTCTGTGACGAGACAGAAATTGCTGAGCTGAAACTAAAGGTGAAATCCTATACCCTTGTTTAATTAGCTGGGTTTATTTATTTCTTTCTTTCTATTCTTTTTAATGGTGTATTTGAAAAATTCATTAAACCGATAAGTGTCAAAACGGTGCTGACAACTCAATATCCAATGAGGAAATTTTAATAGGCTCCTTTGAACAAACAATGGGTGTTGTGCATAAAAGAAGTCTAAGATATCATGCATGGCAGGGGCATATAGTTATGTCAAATACTTTTACTGATGTGACAGAGTTAACCTAATCAAATATCAATTATCCCCTTGTCTGTAACATGTCGGTCCTCGGATCATTGCTAGTTGAGGCTTTTAGTTGCATTAATGTATAGGATGTTTACTGCATTATCTTCTTCGAAAACTGGTTATGTTTTGCTCTTTGATAGGTTGGAGAATTTGAAATGCATCTGAAGCGGAACATTGGAGCCACGAAAGCTCCCATGTCTGGAATTTCACCAGTGACACCTCCACCTATTCCAACTGAACCCATGGTTGAATCGGCACCTGCTTCCCCACCACCATCACCATCGAAAGCTTCTAATCCATTTACGAATGTCCCGGTAGAGAAGTCCTTAAAGTTAGCAGCCTTAGAGGCTTCTGGATCCACATATGTCCTAGTATCATCTCCTACGGTATGTGGCGTTCTTATGTTGTGTGGAACACCTTCTTCTTTTTTTTTTTTTCTCTTCGGGATAACATATATCATGTACTCTCTGCTATCACCTTTTCTGTTAGGTTGGCTCATTTCGAAGGGGCAGAACAGTGAAAGGGAAGAAGCAACCTCCTATCTGTAAAGAGGTATCCGTGCATGCATAGATTCTGTCTGTCTAGTATTTTTGTATGTCTAAAAGTTGTCAAATTAATTTCTAGCAAACAAGTGGGAGAAACAGCACCTTGGCTGCTACTTTTCTTTTTTCTTTTTTCTTTTTTATTTTTATAAATTCTTGGGACACCGTGCAAAGTGACCACGTTGGGTGCAAAACCATAAGTGGCTTTTCTTGATTTTGGGATTTACAGGGTGATTTGATAAAAGAAGGACAAGTGATTGGATATTTGGATCAATTTGGCACTGAACTTCCTGTGAAGGTGAATACTCTTGTTTCGGTGTCTTTAATTATTGAGATTTATTCATGATAAATGCTTATAATGATGATTTTTATTGGTATCTTGAGCAGTCGGATAAGGCTGGAGAAATCTTAAAGATCCTCTTTGATGAAGGAGGTAAAATGTCCTTTTATCTTTTTAGAACTTGATTATTTTTTAATTGTCTTGAATCACATTGCATAATGGGTAAATTATTGGGGATTTTAGTTTGACTATGTAAGGAAGATGGGTACGTACCATTATGGAGCCATTTCGCTGACATTGTGCATTGTTCATGATATGTGAATTAATGCCATTCTAAGGTGCAGTCATAGAGGTTTACAAGGTTCATTATAATTCTTGATTAATATGGTTCATTACAATTCTTGGTGATCAGTTAATGGTGTTACAGTTTTTCCTTAAATTGCCAACAGACACTTAAGTATCTTCAGGCCATTTCACGATCAATATTTTTTTTTTTGTTTTATCTGATGATATTAATGATGCCGCATCATTTAAAATTTTTAAATGACATTGCAGCATATTAACCATATGACATCAAATAATGCACCAAAAGTCGGTGAATGTGTGTCGTGGACTATGAAGTTCATCCTTCAGTTCTAGCGGCTGTAATTTAACAGTTTGATTTCAACTGTTTATGGTTTGCACTTTGCAGAAGCTGTTGGTTATGGAGACCCTCTTATTGCCGTCTTGCCATCATTTCATGGTATCCAGTGAGCTCTCCCCTGTCTTTGCGTCTTCACCTCTTCTTAAGTAGGGCACGCAAGCATAGTTGGTGATCTGTACTTGACATCTCTTGTGAGTTGAATTGGGTGTAGCTCCGGAATGATTGTTTAAGCATTATACGATTGAGAGAAAGTGGGTTGTTTTGTTAGGACTATATTGTGTGTATTTTTTAAACTGCATATAGAGGCATGTCGTTCAGCTTAAAAGCCATGAGGATGCTTCATTAAAGTAGGTTTGGACCATGTGTGACAATAAAAATCTTACAAAACTTTCATTTTCTGGATATCGCCAGATATTTTCAGCCTGTTTGGTTTAGCTATTTAAAAATGCAATTAATGAAAATGTAGATTTTTAAAAACATAAAGTAAAATAATTATCAGGCCTTTGAAATTGCCTTGCTTGCAATTTGAAACACATTACTAAGCGGGACACTAGAATGATGAACCTATGTAAAAACAATATTGAATATTTGCTTTGCTTGGTTCAATAAAGAAGTAATATATTGTGCGGGAGGGAGGCAAGCATATTCAAGAAAAAGCTTTCACTTTTGTGCGCCTAATGGGAAGTTAAACTTTCTAATAAATTGATTGCAGCCTTGACACATGCATATCTAGATCCCAAGGGACAAGGATCCTCTCCATTTCACAATGGACGGGAGAGTATCCAGTTGATGGCTAGGATCTCTCCTTAGAGATCCTAAGGCCATCAACCCGCCACATGGCGTATTAAAAAAAAAACTATTTTATTATTTTATTTTTAAAAATAAATAAATAATAAAATATTTTTAAAAATAAATAAATAATAAAATATTAAAAAATTAAAAACAAATATTAAAAGGAAGGGTGGTACGACCACCCCATGTTGGCTAAGGGGTGACGGCCACATATCAACAAGGGCATGGGGGTGGCGTCGCCACCCTATGGAAGAAACTTTGGATTGGGGGTGGCTGTATACATGGCCACTGAGGGGATGGTTCGGCCACCCCAAAAGGCAAAATAAAAAAAATAAAAAAATTTGATTTGGCCCGAAGCCACCCCCAAGCGGCCCATGGGGGTGGCGTCGCCACCCCACCGCCATGTCCCAATATGTGGTGGCCGGCCACCCCCTGTGGCCAGCCACCCTCTTTTTTGTTATATTTGTTTTTAATTTTTTATTTATTTTTGAAAATAAAATAATAAAATAATATTATTTTTTTTAATGCGCCATGTGACGGGTTGATGGCCTTAGGATCTCTAAGGAAAGATCCTAGCCATCAACTAAATCCTCTCCAGTCCATTTTGAACTGGAGAGAATCCTTGTCCGATCCCAAGAGTGCCATTAATATTCAATTTCGTACGTTCTTTCAAGCTTGGTGACACATGCAATTAACCTATTTTATTTTCTATCCTCTCTTTTTGTATAACCAACAATATATTCAAGAAGTAATAAGCATAGTAAGATTTACGGACACCGTAGACAAGAGAGAAATAGAAACGGCTTAAAATGTGCAATATAAAAAATAATTATTTTAAAACGTGTAATTTAAAAATTATGTAGTGTTTGATAAAATCATGACTTGACTTTTAAAATTACAATTTAGCTTGTAAATGGTGAGCTTAAACAGTGCTCCCTTACCAAATTTGCATTTTCAAATAGCAATTTTTAAAAACACTCCGAAACCATATAGTTTCCTTGATTTTGTTTAAAATCATACAGCCAAACGGATAAGAGTTTGAACATCCTTGTGGTCAACTAAGACAAGACAACGTTGTTCAAGTGTAATTAATAAAATAAAATAAATAAAAAATACTTACGAAAAAAAAAATAGTCTTAACAAGAAACGAATGGATGAAAACACCCCCATGAATTATAAAGACGATCACATGGATTTTTGGTAAAGTAGGGATTTATAACTATAGACCAGCAGCATCAAATATCTAGAATATTAACTAGAGTACTAGACTATTATTTGTAACAGCTCAGTATCGGGGTGCAGTATACAGAAAAGAGGGCTGAATCTAGGCCTGAACCATCTCAGACTTGTATGGTATGCTTAATCCAGGTTTGTGTATGTTGTTGAAGAGATTACAAGACAATTACCTATTTAAGGGTTCCTAGCAAAACTTAGGATTTTGCTTGGATTTAGTTTTAGTTAGAAATGGACCCGTTGAGATTGGGACACGAATCCTTTGTATCCTGATATAGGATACATGTCTCAATTCCACGGAGTCCCGTTTCAACTGAAACAGAACCCAAGCCAAATCCCAAACGTTAATAGAACATTGCTCTAAAACATGAACACCGTAGACAGATGTACAATATTGAAAAGTTGTTCAAAAGAACCTGTTGCTCTACACTCCCTGACATCATAAGACAATGGCAGCAAAGAAGCATCTTTTCCCAACGCCTTTAAGATTTGTCAACTGCCATCCGTGTCCCTCCTTGTAACATTCCACCTATCATCATATCAAAGAAGACTTATAAAGAAAGAAGGATGCTAAAGAGCCATCATGCCCATGGAAAGTTTTTGAAAGATGCGCCTATGTGAATCCATTTGCATACCGTGTCCAATATCCCCTGGTCTTCGTTCAATCCCCCGATGACATATATAGAATCTGCTATTACAGCGGCACCAGAATAAGCCCTTGAATCATTTAAGGATTCCCCCATCATCCATGAACCGACACGAGGGTCAAAGACCTCAACAGATGAAACCATTCTATTTCCATCATGGCCGCCAACAGCATATCTGCAAAGAAAAATTTCCATAATATAATGGCCTCTTTGGATACTAAGGGGCAAACACACAAAGAGGGTTCTTTTATGGTGAAATCATTTCTAAGTTGCATATTTATAGAGTCATTTAAATTTTTTTCGGAAGTAATAAAAACAAAAGAACTATAACTTGAGTAATAAAATGGCAGCGAACCTAGCTGTGAATAATCATTTCAAAGAAAAAGTTCAACTTACAGTTTGTCATTCAGCACAGCCAATGAATGAGACCCTCTATTTATGGACATATTCTCAAGTCTAGTCCATGATTGTTCTCGAGGATCAAATCTTTCCACTGAACTGAGATAGTAGAGAAGAATAAGTCAGACAATTAGGAGGAACTTCCAAAGTTCACTTCATGCCCTATAAGAAACTGTGCTATAATTTAAAGTATACAAACATTTTTTCTTCAACACACTGTATACATTATGTCATAATGAGATCAGAAGAATCCGACTATCCTTACAGTTGGTACGTATGGTAGAGACACTTATAAAACACAGTTTTCCAAGTTCTGAGTTTTAGAAATGAGAAATTTCTATAACTCCTATATATAAGAGGATAAAATGACATGAGTCCTGTATAAGCTATTGCAATGCCTATTTTATTCAGGGATAAAAAGTAATTGGGGCATGTGATGTTATTATGGGCATTCACCCATCACATTCCAAATGGAAAGTGTATTACTCGAGACATTTAAATAAATTTGAGCAAATCTGGAAAAAAGCAAACACAAAACCCGAATGAGCAGATGCCCAATTACTGCTCAAAAAACAAAAGTGTGAGCCTCCTCTTCATTTCACAGAAACTTGATTAGGAAGGGATTCCAAAGAGCTTGGCCTAAATATGCCCATACTAATAATACCCACTCAAACAAAAACAAAAAATAAAATTAATAAATGAGAATAATACAGCATCCAAAATACAACCATTCTGGAAGAAAATGCAGCCTGCCATGACAGTGCCAGTATTAAGATCACATTTTAAACTGAAAAAGCCCAAAAAGAGATTAATGCATACAATGGAGGGTGGCATTCAATACATTATGCTTCTACATCTTTTTTAAGATAACCAGTAGGGCACAATGCATTGATTTCAAGTAGGTCCACTATAAATATATCGTAATTAAGTGTTGATAAACTCTGCCTACTGATGGCAGATAACTACTCATCCACCAGATAAATAAAGATTTGAAAAAGAAAAAAACTAAAATGGGAACTTACTTCAAGTAATTCTTTCCATCATATCCTCCAACAACATAGATTGTGCCATTAATTTCTGCTGCAGCAGTAGCGGATCTCTGACAGAAAAAAAAAATAATAATAAAATGTTAGTGAATGGAATTCTTAGTTGGATGGACCGTATAGCATCTTAAAACATAGTCCTATATTTCAAAATTTTAAGCAAAAACAAAGGGTATGGATAGGTGTATGATGTCTGTCAGAGAAGCACTCTTCTAAAAAATAGTAGACATTATTCACATAGTTGTTCACTTACTAATGCAAGTTGTTACAAGTGAGAAGCATGAAATGAATAATTATTCATATTTTGGCCAAATCCAGCATTCGCTAATGTATAGGTACGTACATACATATATTCATGCATACATACATATACATATAGATAGAACAAATGGAAAAAATTATTGCAACGCAAAATATGTTAACTGTGGATCTCGCAATATCCCTGTTTAGTTCTGCCTAGAAAAAAATATCCTTTCTTAGTTCTCACTAAAAATTATTATCAATACATAATTTTCTTTTAGTATGTTTATCATGCCACTATCTGGGTGCAAGCAAACCTTATTATCAATATTTATTAGACTCTCCCCTTCACCCATCTTCCGTCTTTCCTCCTTCCCGCCCACAGCCTCCCTCCCCACCACCTCCACCTCCTCTCCCTTCCGTCTTATGCCCCCTTCCCTAGATCTAACACTCTTTCATGCCTCTCTGTCCTCCTCCCCCCTTCTACCACCTCTACCACCTCCCCCACCAGCACCACCGAAGGCCTTTTGGGAAATCATTGTCCTCTTTGGTCAGTGGAAAATAAATTGTTGGTTTTTATAGTCTCTTTGTCTCTCTTTTTCAGGTACTCAGGTTTTTGGTTTGAGATGCCACAAAAACCGATGTCCACATCCACAATGCATTAGATACCATTCATGATTCCTCAACAATGGTAGCCTCCTGTCACTACGCCTCAAAACTAACGAGTAACAAGTATCAATGCAGCCGGATCTGCAGCAGTGAATAAGTTTATCTGGCTCACTCCCGCAGAGGCCACCTTTGACTCCAACATTCCAACCAAGGTTCCTCTCCAATCTGCTACTGTTTTTAAATCATCGGATTCTCCCCCAATTATTGGACTGTTTTTTTTGTACATTTCTGGTCGTATTGTGTTCTACCAGTATTGTTTCTTGTTAGTTTGATATGGTAGTAGGGATTACTACTCTTGTTGTACTCTGATTTTTAAAGAATGTTATTTGTTCAGGAAAAAAAAAATGCTAAACACTTGCAAACGCAGTAGAGTCACTAAGAGGTACCTTGTGTAGCATTGACCGAGTGGGGATCCACCTTCCTATGTCTAGATCAAATATTTCCACCTCTGAGAAACATTGAGTTTGAATTCCACCACCAATTGCAAAAAATTTCCGATTCAAAGAAACTCCTCCTAAGCCTCCCTTCTTTTGATTCAATGAAGGACGAGTAACCCACTTATCACTTAGTGGGTCGTAGGATTCAACTTCAAACATGAAAGATTCATTGACTTGTCAATAAAGCAATGCCCAAAATGGATAAGTCAAAAAGGAGAGACCATAACTATTACCTGTATCATACCACACATTATCATGTGCACCACCAAACAAGTAAATTTCACCATTTAGCTTTGCAGCTGAGGCATGTGAACGTACAAAACTCATTGGACAAAGGGATTCTATAAGATCACAAGAAGGAGAGTAACAATCGAAAGCCGGTAACCACAAAGAACCATCATATCCTCCGGCAATAAGTACTTTCTCATCAAGGTCTGAATGAGATTCATCACTTGAGCTGACTTCTTTTTCAGTAACAAGTCCAATTTCAGGAAATGACCCACGTTCTACCATCTTGATTCGCTCTTTTAAACTTTGAATTTCTCTTCTTGATTCAACCTAAATTTCAAATTTAAATAGGCATGGATTCAAGATCATTGCAAGGAAGATTCAGATTAAAATTTTTAAAAAAATCAGATTAAAATTTTTTTAAAAAAAATATGTATCCTCCGCATTATATTATTGTAGTTTCTGTTTTCTTAATGATAATTCTTTAGGAAGCTAAGCAAGAGATGTTCTTTTCAGAACATGAAGAAAAATAAATGCATAACTTGCAGGACATTTGGCAGATTAGAGACAGCCACATTAGTGGAGCACTCAAATGTAAATGCCTATGCTCCAAACAGTAGAAAATTGCACAACTGAAAATAGCATTTTGAGATGAGAACCATACCAGATCCTGCTCCAAAGAATTGATTGTTTGTACTTGTTTTAAATGAGACAATTTCAACTCCCTATTTTCTTGCTGTAACTGTACAACACACACATGATACCAAGTTAAAAAGGTAATTAGATGAAAATGGAATTTAAAATGGACAGTATCAATTACCTTAGCCACAAAAAACTGAGGTTCAGAGGACTCCATTTCTAAATCCGCTGGTTCTTCTGGCAAGCAAATATCATCTAATAACATCTCCCTTTTCATGGATGAAAATGAGGAGCACTCGCCACTTGGTTTGGAGTGTATATTTTGCTTGTAGCCTATTTCGGCTGCACCCTCATCAATACAAACTTTTGAAAACTGTCTTTGTATGTCCAGAGAAGGTGCAACACATGAAGAGTTCAATTGCATATTGGACTCAGCCAAATGAGAATGCAAAGCTGCTGTCTTAAAACCTTCAGCTTCCCATCTTTTATCAACAGTAGGTACCGTTTCATATGAAGTTCTCTGAGGAAAAGAACTTGTTTCTGCTGCAGCAGAAGAGTACGGTACCTCAATATTCGGAACCAAGCCTACAAGCTGGTCATTATATATTCCCCAATCATCTGCAGCAGCTTCTGAAAGATTGCATCCTCCATCTAGACAAGGTGCAACGCCTGAAGACTCCCGTTTCATGTTGGACTGGTGTGAGCTAGGAAGCTTTAGTTCTAAAGCTGGTGTCTTAAAATCTTCGACCTTCTTTCTTGCAGTAGAACTGTTTGAATCTTTAAGCAAATCACTCCACTTTTTTTGTGGACAAGAAGTCTTCACATCTCTCATGACAGAAGCGTAAGATCGATCATGACCTCTTGTTTCCTCATCCTTTTCTGCCACTTCCTCATCAATGAGAGCTTCTTCTCCCCATGGATCAGGAACATGCCGGGATTCCCATTCTGCACTGGCCTGGCCTGGATGAGCATCCCATTCTAATGCAGGCACCTCAATGCTGCCACCTTCCTGCACAGATGAAGCTTTGAATAGACTGCCCCACTTCTGTGCATTGGCAGGGAGGGAAGTATCCACAATGACTGGTGAAGATGAAAACAATGAAATCAACTTCTTTGTTTGATCCCGGTCTAGTTCAAACCAAAATAGTCTTGGTTTATAGTAGTTTTCAGCAATTACAGGTTTGAACTGATCTTCCAGCAAGGGTTGGCAATGCCTCCGGATTCGAATCTTGACCTAAAATGACAAACAACACAAAATATGTGAACTCCATAGTCCATATATTGCCTTTGATATTGTAAACACAAAAATCAAACAATGACATCACAACCCAACTACTGGACACAGTGGTAATAATCACAGTCAATACCTGTGCAGCATAGGGGGTAATTGAACCATCTGAAGTCCATCCATATGGATCAATATTCAACTGTCCTGGGCTTGCAGCCTCGAACAGTCCATGAAGCTTCCTATCACTGTAGTTGAATAAGAAAAGTGGCAAACCAACACCAACATTCTCTACATAAGAGAAATGTGTAGCCGGTAATCCTGTTCAATAATGTGAATCATGTTTACAAGTATGAGTTGAATAGTATGCACAAATGAATTTTCTAACAGAGACAAAACTATGCATGCAAAGCATGGGTGGGAGTCAACTAACCGAACAACTGTTTGGAATAACATTCGTTAATAGTGTTATAAGTGCAGCCAAAGATCACTCCACACAGGTCACTCTTCCGTAGATTCCTTGCAGTTACACTGCAATTCACTGTCCACCGAGTTTTAGGTATTTCCTTCATCTTGCGTGTCACTTTCTTCCTCCCTGTATCCATTCTGTTATTCCAGAAAATCACGACATTAAGTCCTCTACCATAAATTTCAATAATTTGAAGTAATAACCGAAGGTAGATAAGGTAGCTCCTTTAACCATCTTCCCTATTCCACATATGCCAAAAAGATACTAAAATCTTTTGAAGTGGTTTACAGCTTTGATTACAGATTCTCATGCAAAAATATAATTGCTACGAAATTTGTAACCAAAAGAAGAGCTAAGTGAGAATTGTCCATTTTTTAGATGGTAATTAATAATACAGAACAATTCCGCAAAGTGAATAGTTCAGGAGGAATTTTAGAACATACACGTTGTAAATCTTTACAGAATGTAAAGAAAAAGGCAAGAAAACAGAGTATTAGAAGGATTCATATTCTCTGATGAATGAATGTCAACTTACAAAGAATGAATAAACTGTTTACATATACTCCATGATCTCTCAAGATAACAGAATATAACTAATTACAACCAATTAACTGATTTACAACTAGACAATCTAGTCAGTATGTGTTGATTAAGTATATGAATTCTAGAACATTTACTTTCAACAACTTAATGAAATATCCCTTACTTGAAAATATTATAAACCTTTTAGCCATTCAGGATCATGACAGAACAATTATTAGCTCTGCTTTAACTTAGTTATCGATTTGGTCACAGCCACTCTTCTTAATATAAGCTTTTACAAGTTTCCTTCACCGAGATTCAGGTTCAACAATGCGTTAACGTAAGAAACTTTAATCTAGCACGGAAATAGGATGGAGAATGTTTAGGGTTGAGGTTTGATCGATAACACAACCAGAACAAACGGTAAGCTAGAGATTTATCAACAAACAAGCACTCGGTTTAACACAAAAACATGTAAACAAAGGTATTAACCATTATCATTGACGATATTAGTTTATAAGTACTGAAACAAAACAGCAATACTTACTTCAGAATTGCAGCTTTCTGGAATTTAAAATATTAAATGAATTTCACAGAACTCAGTCAATACTGTTAAAAGGAAAAATAATCAAAATTCGTCCATATAACAAGAACAACCTTCGGTTATAAAAATTTCTCGAGAACAAATTCAAAGAATAATAATCACAGACAGAGCAACATAGTTCAAATGCTCTTCGTCGTAAGCATTGTTCATTCGGAAGGTACGAAAAAAGTAAACGGAAAATTAAAAAGAGCGTCATTAGCACCTTGTAAACATTCATTATAAAGTAAAAATTATGAACGTCGTTTCCTCACCTTGAGACCAGAGGTTGTACGATCAACGATCGATCCTCAAGTTTGAAACGTGAAAGCAGTACGGGAGTTTTGGTGTTTGTTTCTCGGTAAAAAAACTGGGGCTTAGAGTCGAGAAAGTGAGAGAAAATAAGAGAAAAAAATATGGTTAGCGTGAGGGGCCCGGATGAAAACTGAAATCTGAAAAGAAATGCCTATGGGCTATGAGGTTGGACTGAGAGGTTCTGACTACTGAAGCGCGAAACGCCCCAATTTGGATCGTGGGACCCTGATGGGGAGCTACGAAATTACCATGTTGTCCCTATCGATTCTTTTGTTACTTTAGTTTAGGAGGTGTACAGTAGCTTTCGTGCCCATGCCACGTACTAGTTTAGCCAGTTCTCCCACTTTCTTTTTTTCCGTTTTTAGCTTTGACTCAATTTGGTACCTCCCCAATCCCTCACGTAATTACGAAGCTTCATCCTTTTTTGGGAATATGCATTAAAGTTTAAATGGGATCACTGTTGGCACTGCCAGTCTTGCCCCTCCCGACGGTGATGGATTGATGGGACTTTTAATGGGAATATGTATCACTTTGAGTGGTGGAGTGACATTGGTGCGATAGAGAGTGGCCTTGTTTGGCAATGGCTTGTACAACTCATAAAGGACTAAATCTTTCATTGGTTTTCGGTCGATATTTTTTTTATTTTTTATGTCCACACAAGGTGGAAAGAGATTCGAACTAGTGATTTTTATTTCATTAGACGTGGTCCCAATCAATTGAACTACTTCTTACTTCTTGAGAATTTATGATTTTTTTTTTCTTGGAGTGGATCATAGGTATTAAGTATAAAGAATAATAATCACTATAGTAAGGATAACAAAGGATATTACGATTAATAAAGTATTAGTAGTGGAGTTAAAAAAAAACAAGAGAATCAATGACCTGTCAGCGGATAGAGACGTAATTCGTTATAATTTATTGTAGATCTGAAACTGATTGAGACAGTAACTTTTCATAGATATTGTCTTATAATAGCCTGAAAGGCTATTGTGTATGTATAATGTTTGAATTGTGAAGATTTCAAATTATATTTTTGGCATGAGTAATGATATAAAAATGACTAGAGTCATCTCAAATATGATATGATATTTAAAATTACCAATAGATTAAAATTCAATAATAACCATCTCAAATTGAATGGTAATTTTAAATGTCACATCACATTTGGGATGATTCTAGAAGGACTCTAATCCTCCTTATATCATTACTAAAGAGTAAAGGCATTCTACGAAACATTTTATCCCATTTAATTGTTATATCAATGAATAGATAATTTGTAAAAAAAAAAAAAAGTAGAAAGATATTCAATATTTTTGTTAATCTTGGCACATATTTATTAAAGGAAAAAATGCAAAATTAATCATTGTGGTTTACATGATTTACAATTAACTCCCTCTGGTATCAAAATGAACTCAAAGGTCCCTGAGGTATGCCAAAAATATAATTTTTCCGTCCACTAATTTAACAAATTCTCTTAATATGACACTTACTTAAATAAGACAAGTATCTCAATTATATTGCCTCTAATGTTTTACGCTATTAGAATCTGTTAATTCAGTGAACGAAATTTGACTGTATGGACTAAATTATTTTTTTGGTATATCTCAGGGATCTTTGAGTTCATTTTGATACCACAAGGAATTAATTGCAAATCAGGTAAACCACAATGACTGAATTTACATTTTTCCCCTTTATTAAATTTAGGGTAAAGTCCTATTGATCCCCTTAAATTACCACCACAATGACAATCTACTCTCAAAACTATTAATTGCGACAATTTATTTCATAAATTACTAAAACAATAACAATGTACTTCTGATTCTAACAAAATAACAAAATTACTCTTATTTAAATAATAACAAAAATACTAAAATTTATAAAAAATAAATAAAAACAAAACAGGGGTGTTGGACCACCCCCTAAGTAACTAGGGATGGTCTGACCACCCATCAGGGGGTGAATCGACCACCCTCGAGAGAAAAAATCTAGGCGTGCCTAGTTAATCTTCGTCTGAGCATGGATGTTAGAGACTGAAAAAATTCTTCTTCGCAAGGGATTGTGAGACCCATGTCGTGGCTGAAGCCAAATTCTTCTTCGGCTTGCTGGAGAAGGATTTGGAAATCAGGACGAGTCAAGTAAGAGATTGGGACAATGAATCATCTTTTGTTTTCTCCAACATATACAACAAATTACAAAATGACCCAAAAATACAGAAATGGCTTCTTTCTTTGGATTGGGTAAGATACAGTAATGGTGGCGTGAAGGGCTGAGGGGTGTGGGGAGCATTTATGGGGTGGCTGGCGTGGTCGAGCCACCCCTATTATATTCAGTGGTGGCCGATCCACTCTCTAGGAGCCACCCATGCACTCTGCCGCCGCTGCCACCCATGAAAGAACCACTCCTGTTTTCGAACCACCTCTGTTTGTTTGTTTGTTTTCCACCCATGCACTCTGCCGCCGCTGCCACCCATGAAAGAACCACTCCTGTTTTCGAACCACCTCTGTTTGTTTGTTTTTTTTTTTAAAAAAAAAAAAAATGTAAAGATATTTTTGTTTATTGAAAATTTTATAAAAATAATTTTGTTATTTTTTATTATTAAGGATATATTTTTAATGTTTTGATAGATTGAGAGTAAATTATCATAATTGATAATTTAGAAAGTATACAGTCATTTAAGGGGTTAAGAGGGGACTGATATACTCTGTATCAAAGAGTGGGGCTGTGCAGTTCATTGATTGGCCTTTTATCATAACTAAATACTGCAGACATTTTGTAGTGTTGGCAGTGTTGCCGTTGAGGATTAATAATTGAGAAATTAATAATGGAGAACCACGTAGGAAGTTAGGAACCGCTTAACTAATTGAACGGCAGGCCTACCACTTCTTAGGATAAGATAATTTGGCTGTGTTTGGCAATGGAATGGAAAAAGATAATGAAATAGTACTGTAGCAGATTTAATTGAAATGAGAAAAAAAAAGAAGAATATTTTGTATAAGAAAGTAAAAAAAAATTGTTTTATAATAGTTTTTTAAATTTGAATAATAATAAAAAATAATTGATGTGATGTAAAAAATAAAAATGTTAGAGTTGATTTTGAAAATAATTATTTTGATTTTTGGTCTGATCCGGTCCGACTCTTTGCCAAAGAGAAAACACCACAAAAGAGTGGTAGGCCCTACTGTAGACGCGTATCCATTTTTAATTTTTTTTATAAAAAAAATAAAATTAAAAACAAACTACAAACAACAACATAATCGAATACATGCAATTTAACCGAAAAATTCAAACTAGACAAATAATTAACACCACACGGTACTTTGAAGAAAATTATGAAGATAAAAGTCGAGTAAGAATGCAGTCATGAAAGAGAGCGGCCTAATATGATGGATAAAGAACTTCGTGTGACTCATTTCTTAACTGATTTTTAAGAAGATTAAAGAGACTAAGAAGAGAAAACACCACGAAAGTGAGATCTCCTTTTAGGATAGTGAGTATGAAGCGCAGTTTGGTCTATTAAATTGAGTGCGTTTACCATTGCAATTTTTTTTTTTTACATGTTCATACAAGAGAAGAGAGAGAGAATATTCAAACTAGTGACATTCGCTTCATTAAACATTATTTCACATGAAAATACATTTTTAAAAAGTTACGATTTAAAAAAAAAACATTTTAAATCGCAAGTAAATGTGTGAATTTGTTAAAATGCACAATTTTAAAGTTGAAATTGTGATTTTACTAAACATTTAAATGCATGTTTTAAAATCACATATCTAAAATCTAAATAAAACCCAATCCTCTCGATATGTGGGCTAGGCTTTGCACAATCTTTATTCTATATGGTTATTACTATTTTTGTGATTTTATCTTTATGTGATAGTTTAATTGGCTAAAAATTACGTTTCATGAAACAGATGTTATTAGTTCGAATTTCTATTCAATTTTTCTCCTCTTGCGCAAAAATGTTAAAAAAAAATAATAATAATAAATAAAGCCTGTTCTTTAAAAAATTCAGAGCAAATATAAGATTTATTAGTATATTTATAACTAAATATCACTTTATCTACTATTCAGTCTTTACGAATATATGTGACAAAGAGAATTACAAGTATGCAACTCACCCAAAAAAAAATTCTAGTCAATAGTCATCCAACGAACAGAAAACAACAAAACTAACCTGAGGCTGAAATTCAATCCATCAATGATTATCTCTCTCTAACGATGTGGCACTCGGAACTTGAACATTCCTTGCCGCGAAATGAAGCCCCACACCTACACAGGTTTGGACACTCCACCACCATTACATACAAGCTCTAGTCTCCGCCGCTCATGTGCTCCACCTGTCAACCCTCTTCGCCACATCGTTTCCCGGCAGGTACTCGCCGGGAAACGCCGCCACATCATACTATCAGTCAGCGCGAACCAAAGTCCACGCGTCGAACATTCAAGACGGCACGTCTTACTCGCTCCTGTTCTGGCCACCGGCGCGTGGGTTCTGCGATCGGCGCTGGCGCGAGCGGAGGACAAGGCGACCGGCACGGCGGCTCCGGAGAAATCGCAGGCCCTGCCGGCTCCGACGGGTGAGGAGAAGAAGGAGGAGCCGATAGTTTCGAGGATTTACGACGCGACGGGGATCGGAGAGCCGATGGCGGTGGGAAAGGATAAGAGTAAGGTGTGGGATAAGCTGATGAACGCGAGGATTGTGTACTTAGGAGAGGCCGAGCACGTACCGATCCGAGACGATAAGGAATTGGAGCTTGAGATTGTGAGGAACTTGAGGAAACGGTGCGCAGAGTGTGATAGAACCATATCTTTGGCTCTGGAGACATTTCCTTGTGACATGCAGGAGCAGCTCAATCAGTATATGGATAAAAGGTTTTGGTCTGACCGAATTCCATACCTGCACACACACACACTCTGAGAGACACACATATATATACATCTATAATTCGATACACTATAACTGATGCTTGTTCTGATGGTTCGCGGTGCTTGACTCTATTTAGTTGATTTATGTTTGAGTAGTTTTGATTAATTTTTGAGTAATTTCCGTATTGGCTCATGTATCACTTGATGTTATATTTGTATATGATAAACATATTGTGTGTGTGTGTAGTGAACGATGTTATGTTTTGAAGTCAAATCACGAGCATTATTACTGGTTAACCAGCTTGAGATTTTAATTTTAATTTTGAAGAGAAATGGAGGACTTTAGAAGAATTTCAATATGTGGGCGAATCGGATTGATGACTTATTTAGTGATCCAAGATTCCTTACTTATTAAGTTTTATACGTTGAATAGCCATTTTGTGGTGTTAGCCTCTTGACAGATACAATATTTTGTTAACTTTTGTTTCGTGTTTGGGTTGATTGTGACAATCGATGGTTTAGTAATATGTGACTTTTTTTGTGAGCTTAGCTGTCAAGTTGAGGAGATTGGACAAGCTTTACCACGCACATTTATGTTGGAAGCAGGACATCTCAACTGAAAAGTCCTAAACTAACATAATCCGCCTCTAGGTTCTAAGAAGTATAGTCAATTTATTTAACATTGGCATTGGACCTCTTCTATTTTATTCATCTTCTATAACATTTCTGCACTACTTATATTGAGGCCTGTACTTGATGGCAGGATAGATGGAGAAACATTGAAGTCTTATGCATCACATTGGCCGCCTCAACGTTGGCAGGAGTATCAGCCTCTTCTAAGCTACTGTCGAGATAATGGAATTCAGCTTGTTGCTTGTGGTACTCCGCTCAAGGTACTCTTGCATTTTTCACATTACTCAATTGGCACCTTGCTAAGATGACCCTTTAGGTAGGAACTAATATGATATATATGTGTAGAAAACAAAGTAATCTATTAGCTTAGCATCAACTCCTTGCAAGTTAACTCAGATCTAAGAATCCACCAATATGGCGTTGAGGGTGGTTTGGGTGTTGATAGCAAAACAATAGGTGCAAAACCAGTAGGTGTGATCCTAAGCATGTGAACCTGCTTCAATAGGACAATCTGAAATGAAGGGCTTGATTCTTGATATTGTTTCCTGAGCTGTAGCATATTTAGTACCTAAAAGCTAGGGTTGCAAAGTAAACTGTTTCTCGCTTGATATATGGATGAATAACTCAAAAAGCTACTTAATGGTAATTTCAACAAGAATTATTTTACAGTTGATTATATCCCAGAAGAACGCTGTCATGTATGCTTGACAGACAGATAAAATTAGTGTTCTCAATTTCTTCATTTATATTTCTTGGTTGTGTGATGGTGCATGATCTCATAGTCCAATTTTCAGATACATATCTGCGATCATGAAAGGAACAGAATGTTTGCTCATCCTCCTTTACTGTCCAAACTTTCTTCCACCACTTTCAGCTGCAGCCGTTTTATTCTCGTCTTATGCATGAGTTGATGTAGTAACTATGGAGTGCATGAAAATTATTCTGATATTATTAGGTTTTAAGAACTGTCCAAGCAAAAGGAATTCATGGGCTTTCAAAGGCCGATCGTAGAGTATATGCTCCTCCAGCCGGTTCGGGCTTCATTTCGGGCTTCACTTCCATCTCACGCAGATCACCAACTGATATGAATTCTCCTAGTCTATCTGTTCCTTTTGGGCCAGGCTCATACTTATCTGCACAAGCAAGAGTGGTTGAGGAATATACCATGTCCCAGATCATTTTACACAACATGGTGGATGGAGGAGTGACTGGTATGCTAGTAGTGGTAACAGGTGCAAGCCATGTCATGTATGGATCTAGGGGGACTGGGCTGCCAGCAAGAATTTCAAAAAAGATGCAAAAGAAAAACCAGGTGGTTATATTACTTGATCCTGAAAGGCAAGAAATAAGGACTGAGGGAGAAGTTCCTGTTGCTGATTTCTTGTGGTATTCTGCTGCTAGACCCTGCAGTAGAAATTGTTTTGACCGTGCTGAAATTGCTCGAGTAATGAATGCAGCTGGCAGGAGGCGAGATGCTCTTCCCCAGGTTAGCTGTTCTTAATGGTCTTCATCGAAATATGATGCCTACTATTGATCTGCTCGACTTCATTGATTCTTATTTTTGTCTTCTTTTTGGATATACTACTGCAAAAATTAGAATCTGATGTCCTGGAATTTGAACTGTTATTTGAGTGTTCTGGTTAATTGATGAATCTTATAACTCTTTAAAGCTTTCTTACTTTTTTCTGAATAAATTCGGTACTAAATAAATACTGGTGGCCTTCAGTTAGTTTCCTTCCATACAGATTTGTGGTTAATTAAGATCCAACAGTTTGCAACTTATTTATCTTTTTTTTCTCAAATGATCACGTAAAAACTAGCATGGAAACTGTATTGAAAATTCAATTGCAACTTCTAGATTTCCATTTATGTTAGGTTGAAGGAGTAGAAAATCCTGGATGATACTTTTTATGGTGTGATTCCAGAACATCCTGGATGATACTTTTTACTTTTTAGGGTGTGATTCCAGAACAATATTTTGGAGGACTGTCCTGTCCCTGTAAAGACCTCCACAAGCCAAGATAATGTAACCTTAGAAGTTCTTCTTTCTGACGTGTCTATAGGAATCACCTTTTTGAGATTCATGGTCGCACAAGGTGGTATTTATTTTTTTATATGCAATAAGTATTAGGCATGAAACATGAAGAGAAGAAGTAATATGTCATTTGTAAACCAATATTAGAATTTGATTAAAAAAAAGAATGATAATCTGAATATGTGAGTGACTTAATTATGTAAACAACATAAGTTGCTCAATCTGTTAAAATGTACCTGGTTAAAAAATAAAATTGTATTTTGAACTTCTTTGATGATATTTATTCTTATTGAAAGTCAAAAGTAATCAATAATTAGATACTTTTTAATTTAATAAATATGTTTTTTTTGTCAATAAGATGCTGAACCGATATCATATGCTAGTGTTGATGGTGAAACTAACTTTAGTATATACATGATACAAAATCTTGCAATTATACTTATAAAAAAAACAAAATCTTGCAATTATCTATATATTTTGATATATTATTTGTATATATATTAATCAAGGAATTGGGGAAATTATACGATCAAATATTAAGATTTGACCTCTTACTTTATTATGGTTTGGTTTAGGCATAACGAATCTGGGCATCATTACATTCATTTATAAGGGAGGGAAGTTGTAAAATGTGGTGGTTTTGTTGGGTTTACAAGTTAGGAATGTCTTTATGTAAGAATTATCTCCCTAATGACCTTCCTTTGTCTCATGAAGACTATAATGTTGATATGCTTTTCAGGACCTTCAAAAAGGACTTGATCTTGGTTTAGTATCACCTGAGGTACTACAGAACTTCTTTGATTTGGAGCAATATCCTCTTATTTCAGAACTGACTCACAGTTTCCAGGTATTTCAGTTTGTGAAAGTGAAATCTTTATTTTAGTATTTGATCAAGACAAGATATTTTCATGTTTTATTGTAAAATTTTGCATATCATAAGACCGCACCAATTGTTTATTTTCTGATGCTATGGAGAAAACAGTTGGTGATAGGGAAGGAAACATAAGTTGACCATAGCTCATTGTGATGCAGGGTTTCAGGGAAAGATTGTTGGCAGATCCCAAATTCTTGCATAGATTAGCTATAGAAGAAGCTATATCTATAACAACTACTCTCCTAGCACAGTACGAGAGGCGTAAAGAAAATTTCTTCGAAGAGCTTGACTATGTCATTACGGATACTGTCAGAGGATCGGTCGTTGATTTCTTCACAGTTTGGCTTCCTGCCCCAACTCTGTCGTTCCTTTCATTTGCTAATGAGATAAATGTGCCTGACAGCATGGATGCTTTGCAAGGTCTCCTTGGTTCCATCCCTGATAATGCTTTTCAAAAAATTCCTGCTGGGAAGGACTGGAATCTTAGTCACAGAGTTGCATCGGTGCTTTTTGGTGGTGTGAAACTTGCTAGTGTTGGATTTATTTCCAGCATTGGAGCTGTGGCTGCCTCAAATGTTTTATATGCAATTCGTAGATTTCTCAATCCAGCACTTGGTGCTTATCAACGTAATAAAAGATCACCAATACTCAAAACGGCAGTTGTCTATGGATGTTTTCTTGGAACATCGGCAAATCTTCGTTATCAGGTAAAGAGGGTACTTATTTCAGATGCTTGTACTAATCAATTTTATTTTAGCATTGTCGTTACAACTCGTCTACACTAATTTAAAGATTAATTTTATAGTGACCATATATCTTCATTTTTCTTTTTCTTTCTTTTTTTATTTTTTTTATTAGGGAAATTTTGGTCGAGCTCCCTGGGTTTTTGTGTGTTTTCAAATTACTTCTTGGGTTTCTAAAATTGATTTTTAACTCCTTAGGTTTTTCTCATTTTTCAATTCACTCCTTTTGCCAAAAACTGCTTATGTGACATTAACCTGGTTATTGGCCCATAAGCAATTTGCCAAGTGTTAAAAAATTAACTTCTAATTATATTAAAAAATAAAATTAAAAATTCAAGATTTTTTTTTAAAAGGGTGGCATGAAATTCCCTAAGGGTGGCTTGAACCGCCTTCAGGTGAGGGGTGCCCGGGCCGCCCCTAAGAGGGGTGGTCCTGCAACCCCCATGGAGATTTCAGGCCACTTCTTTTCTTGTATCTTTTATTTTTTAAAATATAATTAGCAAATGAATTTTTTTAACACGGTGAACATGCATGACACATGTGACGCAGCTAATTGCTTGCGTGCCATTAACATAATGCAATGCAAGCCTTTTTTTTTTTTTTTTACTGAAGGAGTGAATTGAAAAACGCAAAAAAACCTGAGTTAAAAGTTGATCTTACAAACCCATGGAGTAAATTGAAGTCGCATGAAAATCCAAAGAGATATTTTAAAATTTCCCTTTCAAATAGTCTGTAAGTGTAATGTAAGTTATAGGTCAGTTATAATGACAGCTCTTTTTAATGGCATTGAGAAAGGCTTCCTTCTTTTTGGAAATGGCCTGCTACGTTATTCTTACGTTAGAATTATGTTCTTAGAAATAATCTGAGATTAATCTTTCAATCAATCATTGATTATGTCAAGATGGATATAATGCATATGGTGTTTTTTGGTCTGCTAGGCCTTTTTTTTTTGTCAAGGATATAATACCTTTTAAAATTAATTCTTGTAAGTTGCTATGTTTTGTCTTTTTGTCACTTCCTCCCCTCCCCCAAACCCCGTCTATTGATTTATTATTTCATACTCTTTTAAAGCCTCAAATCTGCACCATTGTCCATGGCATACCTTTGCCACTTGTTTAAAGTTTCAACTAAGGCTGTGAATGTCCTTCAATGTTCATTCTATAACCTATTAAATTGGCATGAGCTTCACATTCACCTGTTTGTAAGGTGAATATGAAGCTCCAAAGCTATCAAAAAGTACTAACTGGCACTATCTCTCCTTACAAGATTGACATGAAAGTATGTTATATGTTCATCTTAATCTTGTATCAGTTTTTGGTTCGATAATAACATCAAAATGAATTGTGATGCAGATTATTGCTGGAATAGTGGAGCATCGGATTTCCGATCAATTTTCTTCTCAGATATTATTTGTAAATATGCTATCTTTTCTTGCTCGGACAGTCAACTCTTATTGGGGAACTCAGGTTAGAATCATCCTGATGCTCTATATGGTCTAGCCTTTGTCTTTCTGTTTTGTTTCATTTATTCCTTTACTTTTTGAATGGATCATATGAAGTTATGGCAACATACACTTCTTTCCAAGAACCAATACAGAAACCTTTCATCACATAATTTTATGTGTATGAAATATGTAATTTATTTATTAGATTGCTTATGCTTGTCACAAGAGAAGAAAAGAAAGCCGGCTACCAAAACATTCGTGCATTGTTATTTAAGTAAAACATTTGTTGAATCGGTGAATTTATTTTTTGGGTTTTGATTAGTGTGGTGGTTTTGCATTTAGGTTGATCTTAGTTTGCCAGTTTGGTGCTCATGGCTCGGATACTTGCATTGTACTGTTATTTCAGTCGTGATATCTCTTTCCTGCTGGATCCTCACCCCACCATTAATGCATTTGAATAATATTTTGTCCAATATTTGTTCAATGATGTCTCTCTCTTTGATGCTGCAGCAATGGGTTGATCTTGCACGGTTTACTGGACTGCAAAGTCGGAGGAGTGGACCACCCTCTTATGAAAGACCAGATTCTCCTAAACGTGCTGCATTGGGATGCAACAACACAGAAGATGCCACTGTGGATGAAATCAAGAATCCATGAGGTGAAAATCTGACTTCACAATTTAATACCAATTTGTATTTCATTCTTTAAAAGCTGCAGAGGAGAGAACTGAAAGAGGTAGATTATGGTCTTTATACTGATTCCATCTCTTCCCTGGCCTGATTGTAAATTGTTCAATATAGATGTTTCAATTTTGATGAATATAAGGGCAGGACAGTTTCATGTGAGTTTTAGAAAGGAGGTACTAAGAAAGAATATAAAACCGCCATCAAATGTTTGAGATCAATGCTCTGGAAGATAAAACGTCCGTACAAATTGTCTTATTTAAATATCGAAATTACCTGTAACATTGCTATTGGCGGAGAATTAGAAGTTTGGAACTCCTTGAACAAGATATGTGATTATGTGGTGATTGACTGATTGGTGTATTGAATCTGTGGTCTGCAGTTCATTCTTGATTATAATTTACAAGGGACCAAAGGTGCATAAATGGAAAGAAGGTCAAATCGAATGTGTCAAATTGAAATTTCTATTTGTAAGACCAAAATTAAAAATTAAAAAAAAAAAAAAAATCACTTGAAATTAAAAAAGTTGTAAGGTGTAGGTGACATATTTTTGGCCAATAATTATGTTATGCAAGGCCTATCCATGAATTATAAAAAAATTAGGAAGAGTGAGAAACAGAAAAAGAAAAAAGAAAAACTTAAAAGAATATATATGAAATTGTTAAAGATCTAACTCACATCAATAATGAGATCTCACAATATATTGAATATTGAGTACAAAACATTAAAAGATGTATAGTTCCAAGAAGGTGAATAGTTGTAACCACTCATAATGATGGTAGTTGTATACTTGTATAGTTGTTATATATATCAATACAATACAATGATCACACAATATTCATGGGGAGAAATGCAATTCTCAAAGCTTACAGAAATGAGTAAAAGGTCATTATTACATCTTTGTTAATGAGAGTAATCTTCATCGGTGTTTAGCATCGTTCAAATTCTGCTCCTCGTTCATCTTCTCTACCAGCTTCTGTTTGACTTTATTGAAGGCAAGTTCAATGTTTTCGAGCTGCATTATAAGTAACAAGCCAAACCTTGATTTATTGATTTATAACTTTTCAAAAAAACATAGGCAACTGGTACATACCTCTTGTTGGGCAAACCTATTACGTAGAAATAACCCGTTAAACAGATCAAAACTAAGTCTCACGGTGTTCTCTTTCTGCATTTAGTTTTTGATGTTAGTGTGTTTCTTCATTGAATTTATTTTTCCTGTGCGGTTATTGAGAAAGGAGGAGGAAAGAAGAGAATATATATACGTACCAAATGAACAAGTGTCTCAAATCCCTTTGTGTCTATAGATGTGGACTGGATCTCCATTTCTGATAGTGTCCTGTCCAATTTGGAAGCCTCAGATTTATCATGGTGAGCTTTTTCCAGTTGTTTAAAACATGTTATTAGGTGGGCTCTACCTGCCAATCACGTGAGTTATAAACTGGCTCCTAGCTGCCATCTTATCATGCTCTTCGCAAGACATTTCCAGCATTTTGCATCCCTGATGTACAGTTTTGTTACTTCAAAAAGCCTTTGTGCTTTACTATATATATATATATATAGAGAGAGAGAGAGAGAGAGAGAGAGAGAGAGAGATTGCAGCATGTCTCACGTTTAGTTAAAGTTTCGGCTGGTGAATCGTGTGTAAAACCATTAAACGTTTCATTCTAATCTGGATAACTTCATGACACGTATATGTACACATTTTTGCCCCTGCTTATATTTTGGTAACAAACTATTTGGATATTATCGTAATAACATATTTCTATCATTGGAATTTGGATTAGTTTCACTTGGATAAAACCTTTAACGGCAGTGTCGTTGGAGAATGTTACCTCGCTTTCAAAAATTTGGAGGAAGCTTGAGCAAATATCTTCATCTCTTATTCGAACTTTCTCATACATAAAGTTTAGATCTTTCCACCCATCTTTGCCGCTATCTGATCCAAACATAGGGTGAGTGCAAAGCACGTCGGATTCCTCTGGCAGTACCTATGCATCACAAATACATATGTGAACATGTTTTAACAACACAAATTCATGAAGAAATTTTAATATATAATTCAAACGGGGATATATTCTATATGTATACTTGCAACAAAACGTTTCTTGGGTGCTCTTTGACTGAGAGTACATCGACGAAAAGTGTTGGCCGTTTCAGACGATGGAGTGGCAGTGACTGGAGAACCTCTGACAGAGATAGGATTGATGTGCATATCAGAATGACATCGTCTTCGGCTTCAAGAAACGCATCTACGTCCCTGCAAGTGCTTAAACTTAAGAGTGCAATATATGAAAGACTAAAAGGCATAATACACGCCCATTTGTGCCTTAACACATGAATTCTTCAAAGGATTTGTAAAGGACGCGTTTGTGTTTACCTGAAGAATGTTATACCCATTTCGGCAGAGAGATTAGAGTAATCTGTCCGAGAAACCGCCCGTAGAATATGGCCTTGTCTGATCATGGTCTTTGACAGGAATTGTGCGAAGGGCCCGAAGCCTACTATGCTTATTTTCAGAATTCTTGAGGCCGCAGAGTGCGAGGATGAAACAGACATGGTGGAAAGGAGGAGGAGGAGGAGGAGAGAGAGAGAAAGATACGTGTTTGTGTCAAACACGTTTTTATCCTCCGATTTAGCTAAGTGCTAGGAGCGTAGCGTGTCGACAACCTTTTCGGTATTTCGTAGTAGGTCCGTAATAAATTTAAGTCTTGCTTTGTCGTTTAGTGGACCAGTTGCAGGATGACGAACAGCTTGATACCTGAACCACAGCCATTGTTGGGGGGTCCATGTACAGGCTTCTTGAGCTGCTCTGCATTCAAACAAATTTCTCCTGCGCGTGAGCATTCTTTGTGAATTTGAAGAGAAAAATCTGTTTTTTTTAAGCCTTTTAAGTACTACTTTTTAAAAATTTTAAATCTTTCTTCACTTCATTTCTAGCCTACACAACCCACCATAATCAAAATAACAGAGGTTTACGGTCTATAATTAAATTCCCAGAATTCTCAAAAAAAAAAAATTGCTAATTTATTAAGTGGGTATCTTGAAGATTTATCAACTATCACTAAAATCAATTTCTCTCAATCAGTATTACCAAAATCACATAAATCAGATTTCTCTCGATCAGAACCCATCAAATAAGTGAAGTCCAATCAGATTTCTTCACAATAAATCGTGTAAACGCAAAACCCAGCTTACCCACAAGAGAGAGGAAACCATGAGAAAGAGAGCGAGAGACGAAAGGGAGGAAGTGAAAGATTACCTGTTGAAATTCTACTGATCTTTAGTCTCCTTTGTTTTGCAGAGAGAGAAAGACGAAAGAGTGAGAGTGAGACGTCAGACTGTGAGAGAAAGAGCTCTATGCTCTGTTTCTTGTGTAGGGAGGAAGACGGATCGGGAGAGAGAGAGAGAGGACATATAAAAACTTCTCAAATACAGGGGGGGTTGGGTGGTGGGAATTATACTATTGCTATATATGCTTATGATCGATGTCGCTGTCTAATTTTGCGGTTTATCCACAAGTTCTGATTATTGCAATTGTGGGTTCAAGTTTAAAAATCTATGTACCTCGAAGGTATTAATTAATCAATTAAAACAGAAAAAAAAAAGGAAAAAATTTCGGATAAGTGAAATTAGATGATCCATTTGGGAGTCTAAATTAGATTTCATAGATTTAATAATATATATTATTACATCTTTTCTTAAATAACGCGACACAATTTATAATGTCATATGCACCGAAATGAAATTTTGACCTTAAAATAAATGTTCTTCCATTCTCTTAAAATGGAGAGATGTTCTCTCCATTGGTTCTATTATAAGATCTCTCCATTTAGTCAGCAAATGATAGATTTGTTCCTTCATTGGTTCTATCATAAGATCTCTCCATTTCACCATGCTCGGATGAACTAAAAATTTAGGTTTGAGGGACAAAATTAAAACAAATACTTGAAAAAAGAAAAGCCTCTATATCCATCAATTATAAGAAAATTAGGAAGAGTGAAAAAAAGAAAAAAGAAAAACTCAAAAACAATATATATGAAATGCGTAAAGGGTCATTATTAATACATCTTTGCTAATGAGAGTACTCCTATTCAATTCTGCTCCTCATTCATCTTCTCTACCAGCTTCTGTTTGACTTTATTGAAGGCGAGTTGAAGGTTTTCGAGCTGCATGATAAAGTAAAAAGTCAAACCTTGATTTATTGATTTATTACTAAAAGTGAAGGACAGAAAGAAGATACAGGCAAACTGGTCCGTACCTCTTGTTGGGCAAACCTATTATGTACAAATAACCCGCTAAACAGATCAAAACTATCTCTCATGGTGCTCTCTTTCTGCATTTAGTTTTGATGTTAGTGTGTTTCTTCATTAATGCATTTCTTTTTGCTGTGTGGTTATTGAAAAAGGAGAAGGAAAGAAGAGAATATATATATATATACGTAGGAACTAAACTGATTGAGCTTACCAATTGAACAAGTCTCTCAAAGCCCTTTGTGTCTATAGATGTGGACTGGATCTCCATTTCTGATAGTATCCTGTCAAATTTGGAAGCCTCAGTTTTATGATCATGATGAGCTTTTCCAGTAGTTTAACATATGTGATTAGGTGGGCTGTATATACCTGCCAATGGTGTGAGTTATAAACTGGCTCCTAGCTGCCATTTTATCATGCTCTTCGCAAGACATTTCCAGCATTCTGCAACCCTGATGTACAGTTTTATTATACAAAAAGATCAACATATGTATTTATGTATGTTCAGCCAACATATGAACATTCTTAAGACCTCCCAATGATGCTAGCTAGAGTTAGCATATATGCTTGGGGAACTGATTTTTCCTTGTCTCTGATACTTTTAGCGTTCGCTTTTTTCTTGGCGTTTTCCAAAAAGCATTGTGCAATTTAAAGACGCATAGATGATGGGGGAATAAACTTTCTTTTGTCGACATGATTAGGTTGAGGTCCTTGAGGATAAAAAAGTGACCCTTTATTTGTCATGCTTAGTCAGAGAGTTCGATTATCACCAAAACCAACAAACGTTTCCTGCCAATATGGATATCTTCATGACATGTACATGTACAAATTTTATATCCCCTGCTTATATTTAATTTGGTAACAAACTATTTGGATATTATCATAATAAAATTTTTGTATCATTGGATTAGTTTCACTTGAAGATAATTTTTGATGTGATGTATTTGAAGTGTTTGACATTTGTTAATTATTATAAGTACATATACAAAAAGCCACTTAAAATACGATAAATAAATTAATGAAAAATAGCATTAATCAAAGTACCTCGCTTTCAAAAATTTGGAGGAAGCTTGAGCAGATAGCTTCATCTCTGATTCGGACTCTCTCGTACATCAAAGTTAGATCTTTCCACCCATCTTTCCCACTTTCTGGTCCAAACATTGGGTGCGTGCAAAGCACGTCGCATTCCGCTGGCAGCACCTATATATATATATATATATATGCAACATAATTACAAGTCAACAACAAATAAAGACGACTTGTATACTTATGAACATGTTTAACCATATGTATAACTTAACCAAATTCGTGAAGAAATTAATATTTAATGTAAACGGGGATCTATTATGTATGCATACCTGCAATAGAACGTTTCTTGGGTGCTCTTTGACTGAGAGTACATCAGCGAAAAGTGTTGGCCGTTTCAGACGATGGAGTGGGAGTGACCGGAGAACCTCCGACAGAGATAGGATTGATGTGCATATCAGAATGACATCGTTTTCGGCTTCAAGCAACTCATCTACGTTCCTGAAAGATTACAAGGCATATCTCATGTTATATCTATCACTATGAATTCGTCAAAGATCTTTTGTGTTTACCTGAAAAATGAGATGCCCATTTGTGAACAGAGATTAGAGTAATCTGTTCGAGAAGCTGCCCGTAGAATATGGCCTTGCCTGATCATGGTCTTTGACAGGAATTGTGCGAAGGACCCGAAGCCTACTATGCCTATTTTCAGAATTCTTGAGGCCGCAGAGTGCGAGGAAGAAACAGACATGGTGGAAAAGAGGAGGAGGAGAAGAGAGAGAGAGAGAGAGAGAGAGAGAGAGATAAGTATTTGATACCCGAGCGCGCAGCCTATTCTGAATTACAGCCACTTTTTGGTTGTCCATAATTTGACTGTTCAAATCATTGGAGTTATATTATCGCTTATTTTTTAATTATTTAATTAATATTTTAACATTTTTTTTTTTATTTAAATTCTCTTTCCATAAGTAATGTTTATCTCATGAGATATTTCATTAACAAAATTAATGTTCGAACTCATAACTTTTGGTTATAAACACAAAAGTTATATAAATAAGAAGTGACACTTAATTATTTTGAGACATAGAAATAGCTTGAGAGCAGTAAGAGAGATCTAAGATTCTAGAGCATGTTTGATATTGTGTTTGAAAAATAAAACTTTTAAGTCAAAAATTTTTTTTTGACAAAAGTTTCATTTTTAAATTTTTGCTAAAATGTATTTTGGTCATTTTTAGGTTTTTTGGACCCTTAAAAGCGCTTTTAATTTTTTTTTACTAAACATGTACTTTTTTTTGTTTAAACAGATTTTTTAAGTGTTAAATGCATTTTTAAACCCTTCAAACGCAAACTCAATCAGACACCTAGTCTTTTGTGGTTAATTAGTGTTAAATAATAAGAATTTGTGATAAAGATAACATGTGAAGTTTGAATTAATTTTGTATGATGGCCTACCCATCAATGCAGTTGAGATGCACAAATATATGGTAGTTGTAAAGCAGACAACAAGCCTGAATTTTGCTCTAATCCACTGGCTTCTCCAACCAAATTAGGTTGCAAAAGTTGTCAATGGAACTTTACAAATTACAAGTATATATCCTTAATTTACAGGGAAAATCTGGAACCTCAACCGTTATATTTAGCTTCTTCCCATTGAAATAGACCAGGATCCTCTTGATGGTTCATCATAAGCGACATCGTGAATGAGTTGGTCTCTATCACCGACCGCAGGCTGCGTGGTGCGATTTATTAACTTGCCTCCTAATCTTTGTTGTTGGACCACCAACGCTGATGCTGTGCTGCCAATGTCTGGCGAAGCAAGCATATCGCCGATGATTCCGAGCTCCGGGCACTCGCTCCAAGCACCAAGTCCTGTAAGAAGAGAGGATGCTGGGTGGTCCTTCCCTGTTACTATCAAGTCAAAGCAATCTACCATCTCTTTTATAGATGAAGCAAGATCTGACCCATCTCTTACCACCTCTTCTATAATCACAAATCGTTCATTTCCTGCATTAGCATGCCGGTATTCATCAATCAAGTCACTGTCACGTTTCCTGTCTTTAGTATTTTCGGCTCCGAAGAGGAGGAACTGGACGACTGTGAGATCGACGCTTTCTTCCTTGGCCATGCGAGAACCGTAGGCTAGTGATTCTGCGTCATCTGCACCGCCAATGTAGATTACAGCAACATGGTATAACGGACGACCGGTTAGAAGCGATATCGAGCCGCTTAGGATGCCGCGATCGATGAGGATTCCGACAGAGCACGGCGCGGATTCGAGGACCTTGACGTTCATACCCCGGAATGCTCTGTTAACTGACCCAATGGAGCCATCTATGGCCCATTGCTTATGGAATGGCAAAATCACCATGGTGGCTCTCTTGTCCACTGCTACCCGACAGACGTCACTGTGCATTGTTTCGAAGGGTGAGATGGAAGTGAAGGGTTCGACGGTGACGAAGCCCTCATTCTGATTCTCGAACTGTCTTAAGGCGTTGATAATTCGACTTGTCGATGATGTGCTTGTTGGAAGGGCTGAATGAGGTTGATGGGCAACAAGAACCGGAACGCTTCTACCCACAAGCTCAACGAGGATAAGTGCGATTACTGCGATCTTGCTCTCTTCGGTAGCACCGGAAACTTCAAGGAGGTTTACGATCATAGAAACATTGTCTTGATTGTGGATGCAGACTAAGATTCGGAGGTCTGCCTCGCGCTTCGTATGTTGGATGGTACTTCTCTTGATTGCAATGAATTGCCTTGAAGGATCGTGGAGGATTCTTATCAATGGCGTTATGATTGCAGTTACCATTATCACTGAGATCACCGACAGAGCAAATCCTTCATCCGTCAGAACCTGCCATTTGGAAAGAGCTCCGGATCCATGCCATTTCAGGGTTAGCTACTAATTAATTAACGTTTGGCAATGAAATTAAGAAATTAATATATATGAAGACAGCTGGTGGAACTCATATTAATTCTTTGATAATCATATACCAACATAACTAATCACTTATTAATTACTTGACTATTTAATTTGTTCATACCATGGTGTCCCTCCACAAGTTGAAAACCATAAGCTCCACGATGCCTCTGGCGTTAATAATAAGCCCAAGCACGAAAGCTTCTCGTACAGGAACATCACTGTAGACGGCTGGAACCATAACTGAGCCAATCTTGACCAAGCAAGAGAAGAAAACAACAATGCCCACCACCCCTAGGCCCTGGAAATGAATCTTGAAGATGTTCGTTCGCAGCCCGCTAATTGCGAGGTAGGTCGGGTAGAACAACCCGGACGCAAAAGTATCAAGTTTTGTTACCAACGCAACTCCGAGCGGCGGCCCGTCTGGAACAGCCAAACCCAGAATTAATGGCCCGAAAACATAATGTTGGCCGATGGTTTCACTCATGAACCCTGTTAAGGGAACCAAAACAAAGATGCTAAGAATTAACATCTCGTTCATGGGTCTCCCTTTTGGTGCACGGTTTAACATCCATAGTATTGCTGGCCGGAAGACATATACAATGGTAGCCACAAGTGCAACCGATGATAAAATTGAGTACAACGGTGTTAGTGGGCCGCTGGTCTTGGGTCCCATTATGGACAAAGCAACCGCTGTCATGGAAATACCTGAAGAAATTCATGAACGTAAAAGAAATTAAAGAAAATAAAAGAAATAGAATCACAATTTTACCGGTAATTCAGTATTTGACACCAACTTTTCACCCGTGGGGTTTGCCCCAAGAGGTAGTTTGCAGTCAGTGGGTTTCGAATCTAAGACCTTAAGGAGTACTAAAAGTTTCAGGCTTTCACCAACTGGGCCAACCTCTTGGAGTTACCAGGGGCTACATCTTGCTCTTATTTCTTGATGATAAATTACAATACAAATTATCTTTATTTATAGTGAAACTTTGACATGTAGAAATGATATCAAATCACATTCTCTCCACCTGTCATAGTTTCATTATAAATAAGGATACATTTATATTATAACTTATCATCAAGAAATAATAGCAAGATTTAGTATTGTCTAACACTAAATTACTCATAAAATCCTTTTAAAAATTTAAGGTAATTCAATTATACTCCAACAATACCAAGTACATCACAAAACATTGATGAAGAGAGTGCTAGGTGGCCGATGTCGGTGTTTAGCATCTTGAGCTCCCTGAGAAGGGAAGAGATGACCGGAAATCCTGTTAAAGTCTGTGCCCCGGCCACAAAGAAGATGGAGTGTGATATACTGGCTTCCATAGGTAGCGATTTCACTAAAATGAAGGTTGCTAAACCGCAGAGTACAAATGTGAAAAAGAAAACTGAAAATCCAATGATCAAGCCCTGTCGTCCTGGCCGCATCATCATCGTAGAATCCGACCGAACTCCCATTAAAAACAGGTAGTACATGAGGCCGTACGTTGCCACTGTTTCAATCACCATGCTCCCTCTTGCCGGGAACAAACTTGATGCCATTATCTTTTTATGCCCTAGAAGGGATGGCCCAAATACCATACCAGCCTTTTGGCATGAATGATTTGTCAAATACAACGAAAATTAATAATTTATGAGATTTATCTAGTTTATATAATTAAGCTGTATTACATTTTCTTCTTGTGTACGCTCCTGTGCCCCTCAATTGCATCAATTGAGCATTTGGTTTTTCTGCTAGCTTACAAAATATATATGGTTTCCAAAACATGCTTATTGCATGTTAGATGACGGGCAGTTGAAGTATTAATTAAATAATTAAGTTTATATTTTTTTAAGAGTTTAAACTTTTTAAATAATTGTCTATTGATCAGGTTCCGTTTGTTTCAACTTAAAATGTTTTTTTTCCATAAAATATTTTTAACGAAAATCATTTTTTCACTTGAAAATATTTTTCAGCATTAAGTTTGTATGGAAAATGAGTTACGGCGAAAACGGCCAAATACTCCCAGCAACCTCAATTTGAGAAGGGGAATGTCAAACTCAAAAAATGTTTATAAAAAAGAAAAACTATTTTGCAAAAACTAGAGAAGCTTCTTTTTTTTTTTTCTGGTCAAACCCAAAATTTTAGATTTGACTATCATTTTTAGTCGCACAAAACATTGAAAAACCTGAAACAAACAAACAAAATTTTAACTTATGGTTAAAGTATTCTTAATTTTGCTGTGTGTATTTTGATTGATTTGCTATAGAGATTTATTATATCATATTAGTTTGCTACGGTCAAAGAGCGAAAAAGAAGATGAAAATCATGCAACATAATATATATAACTGGGAAAGAACATGGAAGAGAAAACTTACAAAAATCTGTGATACAATGGTCGACTGCCCGAGCGGCTTTAGGCAGAGATCGATTAGCTGCGAGACTATGGAAATGGCAGAGAGCTGCAGCAACAGAAGAGATGTAGGGGATTCCAAAGGGTTGCCATGAAACCAGAGATTCTTGTTTGGTATGCGGCGGGGATCGTTGCATAACATAGTCTTGTTCCCTATCACCACGATCATGTCTTGGACCGACATTGTAATTTATTAATCAGTTATTATTTGCTTCAAAGGAGGATCAAGGAAGACTATTGCTTCAAGAGGAAGAAGAAGAAGAATGTGTACGTTGGTTTGTGAGAGAAAGAGACAGAGAGACAGAGTGTGTGGAGAATGGAACAGAACCTCTGGTTGTGGTTTCCGAAATATTCTGTACGGTTAAAAATGAATGTGGCCAATATTTCTTTTTTTGTTTTTTGTTTTTGTTTTGTTTTGTTTTTTTTTTTTAAGGAAAATGGTCAATATATATTGGACATGGAAAACGACCCCCTCAATAGTCGGGTCTTGTTACTGGTTACTGGTTTTTCTTCTTCTTCTTTTTCCTTCTCTCTCTGACTTAAAGATTTGAGTTTCTTAAACTGACAGGAGCAGGTTTCACTGCATTATTTATCTTCTCTCACCCATTTTTGCTCACAAGTCCAACATGGGTCTGTGCAAACCAAGAGCTTAGAGCACTCATGGACGTCAAAGCAGTTTGCAATGAGGAAGCAGATCAAGTGGATATTTGATGAATTTTTATGCCTTTTTTATTATTATTATTGGGCGGTATTGTATGAATGTGATTTTTAGGTGAAAATTGTTACGAAACTGTCCTGGCCGGGGAGATCCGAGGGAAAAGCTCGTCGATGCTGTTGAAGATCTGAATTAAGCTGAACTCTCTGAGTCTCTGGTAATGAGAATTAGCTATACAGAGGGACATAAAATGGCAATTTATAATTTTCTAGGATTTACGAATGAAACGAAAGCTATGAGAGTATACGATAAAATTCTGCGGCTATATGACTATTAACAAATAGAAATAAATTTTGAGCATATGAAAGGGTTGGCTCGGTGGTCTAAAGGAGTAGAGCCCAGTTGCTACCTGCCTCTTGGGGCCACACCCTTCTGACGAAGCTAGAGACTTACTTGATCCGTGTAGAAAAATTTCTGTGAATACAGTACACGGATCCGAAAATTAGTCGGTGGATCCTATCTGAACCTTTGTATTTAGTAATCCCTCATCTAAAAGTTTTCTAAAATTACTGTGCATGACGGAAGCTTGTGTACGCTGATTACGCTGCATGTTTGGAATTTTCCATTTTTGCTTGATGATTTTGCTGTCAATCATTAACCATTATGAGGAGACTTGCTTAATATAAAGCTTCCTTAATATAAAATTTTTGCTATCCACACAAATCACGTGCAAGTTGTCAAGGAAAAGTCCTCGGCTGATTTTACTGCATGATCTGCATCATTGTCCACACAAATTAATCACGTCCCAAGCTGTCAAGGTAAAACACATGGAATTTTTCTCTAATCAAAATATAATTTGTGTTTTTGGGTGATTTTAATCGTGCCTTGTATGCAACAGGATTCTGCTTGGGCAGTGCATCTCGTTGCAGGGAGAGGGTGTGGTCAACCACCACCAGACCACCGCCTTAGGTTATTTCTGTTTTTAGTTTTTACATTTTTATTTATTTTTTTAATTTTAGTATTTTTTTTTTATTTGACAATATTCTCGTCATTTAACAGATTTAACATCTAAAAAAAATGTATAGTGAAGACAGAATTTCTAAACAGAATAGCTACATTACAAAAAATAAAAATAAAAAAATAAAAAATCATTGAAATACATTGTCCATTTGTAAACATAAAAAGTAGAATAAAAAAAAAAAAATAGTTCAACTTCGAGATAAAGTGTAATTTTTCCATCTTATTATTTTGGTGAGATCAAATAGCAGAAAATATGATGAAAAGCATGCAACGTACATATGTAACTGGGAATGCCCATGACATGGAAGAGAAAACTTACAAAATTCTGTTATACAATATTATTAGTTGACTGCCCTGGCTTTAGGCAGAGATCAATTAGCTGCAACACCAATGTGATAGTCTCAACCAATCGGTCCTCGTTAATATATCATATTTTTTTCATAGCGTCTTTTATCATGATGTAATATAAAACCTCATTTTACATTATTTAATATAAATTTGATGCATCAAGTAAAAGCACTAGATATAGTGAATATGAAAACACAATATCATTAATTCAAATTAATTTTATGGACTTTTTCATTCTTTCATTTTTTTTTTTTTTCGTAAAATCATTCATTCTAACTTAAAGCCTATCACCCATCACCGAAACCTCCGAGCCATATTGGAGTACAGGTAACTCTCAAAAACGAAGCCATGTCTCGTTGAGAGAAGAATAATGATCATGTCTTCTCTAGACGACTCAAAAATGTTGCAACAAGTCATAAAATGTACAAATTAGGACCAAAATCAACTTAGGCATTAGTGATCTTAACATTGATTAATGAACCCTACTAATTTACTAATAAGGTTGCAATGTCTTCTTTCCACCCCCAAAATGATAAAAATACCTAAAGAGGTCGCTTGGGGATTTAAAATGAGAAAAAAGAACTTCTATAGGATTTTGTATACCTAGGGGGTTGTGGGGAGCTCAAGATTATTTCTTGATGTGGATTTGGCCCATTCAAAGCTCGGAGCAAAAGACGATGGGCTTAATTTCCATTTTAGCCCATCTAGTCATTACTTTAAAAAGTGAAAGTAAATAGCTAAATTGTTGAGCTAGATGTAGGTGCTTTGAAAAAAAATGAATATTTAAATTAGAAAAGATGTGTTCTTTAGCTAAATATTCGTTGAACTGGATTTAAATGCTCTACATGTGAATGTTATTGGTAGATATGGAAAGTGCTTCATTGATGTTGCAATAGTTGCAAGTAAAACCTTATTTTTACTATTTTATACTTATATTTGGGATATCTCTTCAATGCTTCCCTTCAGACACTTGTGCATGTTTCACACTGGATGTTGGATGCGAAGGATACGAAAAATAGACTAAAAGAGGAAGTAAATGGACTAAAAGAGGAAGCAAATGGACTAAAAGAGGAAGTTAGCTTTCTTGGTGCTGGTTTCTTTACTGCACTTAAAGATCAAACTCACACCGATATACAGCTCAAGCCAGCCAATAATGGGCTTTCCATGCCCGCACATAGAGCTTTACTGGTTTTCTCTCTCTCTCTCTCTCTCTCTCTCTCTCTTATATGTATATGGAATAGTTCCCTATTAAACTGATTTCATAAAAATGATAAAAATCATATTACTAATCATTTTACTTTGTATATTATGTTATTTATAGGCAGCAAGATCACAAATCTTTAAAAATATGCTAGACTCAGATGTATGTAAAGTGCCACCAATGGACACCCTAACACTGTCAGAGTTTAACTATGAAGAGCTCGAGTGCCTTTTGGAATTCCTCTATATTGGGAGCTTGCCTAAAGAAAAAGTGGAGAAGCATGTATGCTCTTTGTCACTAGCAGCCAATAAGTATGAAATCTCATACTTACAGAAGTTTTGTGACCGTCACATGTTTAGGTCTAAGAATACATCCAATGCTCTTGATTTTTTAGAGATCTCAGATATTTGTTCTAACATATCCCTGAAGGAGTCAATTTTGAACTTCATCGCCAAAAACATGGAGGACATAGCTTTCTCAGATAGATATGAGGAATTTGCACTCAAGAACCCACATCTCTGTGTGCAGATAACAAGGACATTAGTGAAGAAAGCCAAAAAGAAATGATTTCATGGTAAAGAATTACTGGACAGAATGAGATATATGTGTTCATTTCTCTAGATAAAAATAGCTAAGAATTTGTTGCTATGGAATGTTATTGTTTGTACACAGACTTTGTTTTCTTAATGACATATTACATATGGATGAGATTTGTATAAATTTTTAGAATTTATAATGTTTTTTATATAACTCTGACAAGAATTGGGCTATTTATGTTCAAGACAGGAAACTCATGAGTTCTAGTGAAATGTCTGACACTTTTCCGCTAACCTTTTCATCGTGGAAAAGAAAAGAAAAAAAAAAAATGAAGAAAAGACAAAAGAGTGGAGGTAGGCGTAGAAAGAAAGAAGAAAAGAAAAATGATGAGAAAGAAGAAGACTAGGCTGCCAAGCAGCGTGGGAGAAGGAGAAAAGAAAATAAATAAATAAAAAGAAAGGAGAAAAGAAAAGACAAAGGGTGGTGGAGACATGCGTGAAAAATTGAGAGAGAAGTGATGGTGTGTCAAAATTCAGTCGTGGAGGTGCTGTCTGGCAATGTGTTTTATTTTTATTAGCCTTGCCCCCGTTATTTTTATTGTGTTTGATTTTTGCAGCTAAAGGCCACGAGATCTATTTTTATTGAACGCCAAAATTTAAATTACGGGTTATTGGTTTTGGTTAAAATTAATGGAGTCAAGTTAAATTTCAAGGCCACAATTGTCAAGCAATAGAATTTTTGAAGGCCAAAGTTCAAATACGGGCTATCGGCTAAATTGTCGAAGTCAAGTAAATTCAAAGGCCACAATTGTTAAACCCCGAGATTCAAGCATAGCAATCAATTGCTCAAGACGTCCAAGATCAACACTCATATCGTTCATCTTGAGGGAAAGTATAAAGGCATACAAGGTAAGGAGACAAAGCTTATACAAGGTAAGGAGACAAAGCCAACAGTCATAATGTAACGGCTAGTAACAGTTAAATAACTGTTAGTAACAGTGTCGCCACTTGTATAAATAAACCATAATTTGTAATGAAATGTAGTCTCTAATATTTCTCAGTGTTCCTTTCTCTCTCCCTACTTACCTTCTCAATATTCTCAATAATCTGTAAACTTCCATAGAAACCAGAGATTCTTGTTTGGTATGTGGCGGGGATCGTTGTATTATTGCATATCAGAGTTTTGTTTCCCATCTCCGGCCAGGATCATTTAGAGTAGCTACATCGCCCTCTCATGCCAATTCTTTGGATGAAAAAAAGAGGCAAAAGAATAATTTTAATAATTAACATAATTAAAAGACAAAAATTCCTAGACAAATCTTTAAACTCTTACACTTCAAGAAAGTTAAAATGATTATTTTGCCTCAAATAAAAAATAAAAAGCTTTGTCAGAAGGCGATTGTCTCTTTTATATGAGAAACGCTATATATTACATTTTTATCACATAATTATTTTGTAATACTAATGTATTGGTCTCAATCTTTTTAAATAAAAAATTTTGTATATATTTTTATCTCACAACTATTCTACAATGCTAATGTAATAGTCTCAACCGACCATTAAATTAATCGTTGCTAATATACCACTTTTTTTTTTTTTAGAGCTCATTCTATCGGGATGTGATATAAAACCTCTTTTTATAGCATTTAATAGGAATTTGATACATCAAGTAAAAACACCAGATATAGTGGAAATGAAAATACAGTATTTTTATTTCTTAATTAATCTCATGAACTTTTCCATTCATTCTAACTCAACGCTTATTACCCACCACAAAAACCTCTGAGCCCCCGACACAGAAGTTTCCAAAACCAACCAAGACAGTGACTACCATGGTTTTGTCAGTAGTTTTGTCGATAAGTAATTTGTCAAGAGAAAGAAATTTTTTTTGTGTGAAATGTTATATTTTTATTTTTATTTTTTGTGTTTTTAGCTGAGGTGTCTGCTTCTTATTGGAAAACACAAAACACCCGATTGACACCATAACTTATTTGAAGTTATTATCCATTTTTTATCCTACAAGTATCCCACAATGGCACAATGCTCAAACATTATTGTTGAAAAAATTAAAAGTTAATTAGAATTATCAAGTTACCCTTTATGAAATAATTTTAAGATAAATATGGGATATATGGCCTTGTTTAAAAATAAATATATAATTTATCCACCTAATAACATTATTAAAT
This sequence comes from Corylus avellana, assembly GCF_901000735.1. Lineage (NCBI taxonomy): Eukaryota > Viridiplantae > Streptophyta > Magnoliopsida > Fagales > Betulaceae > Corylus > Corylus avellana. Next base: position 29,578,117 of record NC_081547.1, read on the forward strand.
TAGGAGCACATATATCGCTTTCCAAAACAAACAAGGGCCGAACGGGTTACAGCTAAATCTACCAAAAGGTCCCAAACCCTAAATGCTAAATCAGACGTCTCCATCTTCCTTTCACTCTAAAATACCAGCTACTTACAAAAAACAAAAAAAGACAAGCTACCCCTCTACAGCAGCCCGTTACACACAGCGGCTGATGGACTGCCGTATCTGTACACCACAACATGTGCTTAATCATGGGTTTGTTACTGCGGGTAAAATATGTAATGCTTGCATCGATGGAGTTCGGAAGATAATCGATCTCATGAACGAGTTTGAAAGGGAGAAAGGAAGTGGTATTACACGAAAGTCGTCTGAGGCAAGCTCTATCTACTTTCATGTTTCTTCTTGTCGCTTGATTTGTTTCTTTTGTGCATTTGATAATTTTCATGTTTAGTTCTCTTAGTTGTTATATTGAGTAACTTTTATTAAATCAATAAGTCTAAACTATATTTTATCGCAACAAAAGGCTAATATTTGAGAGGTTTTTGATCGAGTATGATTGGATTAAATGGCGAAAATTGCGTAAACAAGCTACATGGCCTGTATGAAATTCTTTTGTTTGGCGCATTAGAAAGAAAAATAACTTCTTGAGGACTTCATTAACTGAAGGGAAAAAGAGGTTGCTTCAGGACTTTTTTAAGACCTTGAGGATTTTGTACAACAGGGTTTGTGGGCTCGATATTATTTCTTGGTGCGGATATAGCCCATCCAAAGCTCGGCATACACGGTCACTTTTTTGGATATGTGTTTCGTTTAATTATACAATTGACCATCTTTGTATGCATGAAATTTTCGTTTAACGTTTTGGTGTTTTGCTCTTCTTTTTTTCTTCTGGTTTTTCCGACTATTATAACTTGTTCAGGTTCTTCAAAAGTCTGGTCCTTGATGTGAATTTTGATCTGGGTTGCTTGTTGTTGCCTTTTTTCTACCATTGGTTTTGGTGAGGCGGAATTCTGATCTTCGATTGCTGGTAGATAGCTTAGTTTGATCTTTTAGAAAATAAAGTGAGGATTCTAAAGTGATAAAATGAGGAAGTAAAAGTAGAAATTTTCAATTGATGTCCCTAGATTTGTACTATAATTTTGTAGATTTAGGTTTCTCAGAGAGAGCCTACCTTTTAGAAACTTCATACGGATTTTTTTTATCCAAGAAAAAAAGAAAAAGAAAAAGAAAAACAGACCGTCATTTCTTATCCAATTTACCACCGAAAGAATACACAAGTACCAATATCATGAACTCTTTCTTTTGTGATGCCCATGATTTGTGCTTAGAACCGATTGTAACTTCAATGTAAATTGCCAAATGCTACATCGGACTACCTTTTGGCTCTTGCTACATTCGACTGGAGATTGTTTTGGGGAAACTACACTTGTCCTCCTCAATTCATCTCACAATTGACAATGTTTTTCCAAATCTTTCAATTTTCTTAACGTACCTTATTGATTTATCAGTGGGGTTGCAACGTCTCCCTCCCGTCCGCAAAACGTAGTCATCAACTATGTGTTGACACTTGTCAATTTTTTATTAGGGTTACATGTTAAACTCACCTACCATGATTTAGCTCACTGACATGGGAGGCAAGGATTTCTCACAAGGTAGATAAAAAACAAAAGAAAGTAAAGATAAATCTCACTTAATTCAGAGTCTCACTACCAAAAGAGAAGACGATTCACACCTCAAAGAAAACATATGTTTATTCATAATCATAATCTGTCTCCATAGGAGTACAAAATAACACTTAAATAGACCTTGACAGAAACCCCTACCTTAAATTGACTGACTTTTGGGCCAAGCCCATTATTGAATTATAAAATAATACAACTCTTAAAAATACTAATGACCTCAATAATTAATAAACCTAAATAAATCTAAAGACCAAATATTCTTTTCTCATCCTACATCACAAGAACTCACAAGTCACGTTACAATTGTAACTTGTAAGTTGGAAGTCTTTAAGAGTAAAGTTCATATACTGATTTAACTTGAACAAAGTAGGTTCATAAATCATGGCTTTGGAGTCCAAGAACGTGTTTTATTTAGGTTCTTGAAAATTTTAGGTTCATGAAAAAATTTGGACACATTGTTTTTGCATTTTTGTCTCTTTTTTTGTACTAGTGCTTATATGTGACTTTATTGATATACCTTTGACACATATTTGTGAAGTTGGGTAGATATCCTTTTTGGGATACACATATTGTGTTATAAAATACTTAATTTCTATTTTGAATTGTGTTTATCACAATTTTTTTTTTTTTTGGTATTTAGTATAAACATATTTTTGATAAGTAATTGAAATTTTATAAAAAGCATAAGGTGCCACAGATAGTATACACAAGCACCACCTAACTAAAACGAGCGACACAAAAACCCAATTAAAACACCAAATAACAACCCACAAACCCGAAAAGCCCTCAAACCCACAAAGCCCAAATGAACAACTCAACGCTACAAAACGTGAGCCTTGCCTTTCCCACACCTAGAGGACGCGCCTAACGTGTCATAGTTAATGGAGCATTCCAAGTTCAATAGCTCCCTTCTACCTCTAGACTTAGAGAGCAAACCCCTTGTACCTCCCGAGAATGATCCTCCTCGATGGCCGACAGGAGCGCTAGTCTTATCCACATTCCCCTCACACGAGACCCCCTTCACAGGACCAACATCCTTAACGCAAACCAAAGCCCAATCCAAGGGGGTGGAAGGAGGAAAATACCCAGAGGGTAGTGAAAATCTCTATCGTCCCCATCCGAAAAATCGTCTCTCTGTTCACGCACCACCAACTCCAATGACGGAACCGGCCACTGCTGGGAATGAACCAATCCAAATGACTTGATAGCACCTCCCTTGTCAATTGCCAGAGGAGACGCTGAAGAAGCCAGATCAACCGGCAAGCCCAACACAACCGAAGAAGGTTGGGAAAAGGCCACAACAGAGGAGCTCTGCTTGAGGAAACCCCACCATAGAAAATCCCTTGCTAGAGGGGTTTTTCAAATGACACTCGTAGACATTGGAAGGTGGGCAGCCCCCGACGATTTCTAGGCAACGATCTCAGCAAACGGCAAACACTAGGTCTCAATCGGTGGGGCAACCAACCTTGTAGGAAAGGAGAAATCAGCCCCAACGTCAATTGGGCTCGCTGGAGAGGAGCCAACAGGCCGGACCTCAACAAACGATGTCATCGGACCCTAGGCAACAAACTCAGCAATCGGTGGCCTCTAGGTCACAGTCGACAGGGCCTCCAACCTCAGAGGAACAAAGAAAGTAGCCTCAACTTCAATTGGATTTGCTGGGGAGGTCATTGAACCCTGGACAACAAATGATGACCTCTGAATCACAACCGGCTGGGCCTCTGACCTTGGAGGAACGAAGGTAGGAGCACTAGCGACATCTAGGCTCACTGTGGTTGACCCAACAAACTGGACCTCCGGCGAGGCAAAAACTGCGTTGGATAAGCCCATACCCAAAGAGGGCCCGAGCTCCAACAGTAAACCCATATCAGTAAAAAGAATGGGTCATGGGCCGTGATTTGGTCTTGCATTTGGTGGCCCAAAGTCTTTTGACACCTAGCTCACTGAGGGGACTTGGGCTTCAGAGAAAGTCCAAGAACCTTTAGCCTTCAAGAACATCCCCCACAACCCGGTCCACTTAAACTCTAATCCTCATGAGTTGAGCCTTCCACACCCAAAGAAGAGATTGCATCAGCACCTTTCCTTGCTGCAAATCCTCCTTGTGGCTTGCAACACAAACAGGAAAAGAATCTTGGCCTCAAGCTATGGACTTCTACTTGTTGTCACGGGTCCTTGCCTAATGAGTTACCACCGACATGTCGATTTATGTCTTAACTGTTCCCCAAAGCTTGCCGACGAGCTAGCCACCGTTCGCACTGCATCCACATACAACGGCATGCCCTCTACAAGTAAAGACCTTTCCCCACCGCGAAGAGCTGGATCAAACCTCAATCCTAACCATGCCTTCTTCCCAATCTTCTTCTCAGCCGGGGGTGAAGCACCAGAAGGTCTAATCGTGGCTTCAAAAAATCCATCACCTTATTCAACTCGACTGCAAAACGGCTCCAACCATGCCCTTCACAACCCTCAGGGAGCAGAAGAAGCCCCTCTTCGGCCACCCATTGAGAAGATTGCCACCTCCAGAAATCGACCGGCCCTATTACCCCCTCTTCGCACAGTGAACACCTGCGATCCCTCCCGAAAGAATTTAACAAAATCGTTGAGATCAGAGCACCGCAATAGCTCCTCCATTGTCAAAGACAACCAGGCGGTACACAAGATCCCCAAAATACAACACATGAGAAGCCCTTCGTTCTTTCCTCCACCCAAAGCACCTTCCACCAACGAGAACTCAAACGATTTAGCCTCTATGGAGAACCGTGTCTCCATCACTAGACCCACACTCTAGCCTCCGAGAAGAAACACACGCTCCTGCTCACGCCTCTTACATTGCTACCAAGAGAAAGAGACGATATTTACTGAAGGAGAAACACCCAACAAAGAACCAAAATAGAGAGGACCAATGCACGCGCTTCCACGCTTTGGCGATCTAAAAAGACAGAATGCTTCACTAATTGGACCGATAACAACCTAAAACCACCTCCTACAACAGAGCAGACTACATCCCTGACCGCCTGTGACTGACTCGAAGGATGGATTCGAGCCGGCATTGAGACCTAGCAGCACGCGCCGCCACTAGAGGAGAGAGAGAGAGAGAGAAGCTATCGATTTTCAACTAATCTGACATGATAGAGCATGATCGCATCTATCACTTTCCAATAAGCGTGTTCTTTTAGGAATAAGATCCTTTGTATTTCACTTGAAACAGAGAACTATTTAAAATTTTTAAATGAGTGGCACAAATATATCATTAGATTTATAAAATCTAATATGGATTGTGAAATAGAGAAGCTCATTATCCATTCTTTTTATAGGGATAACTGAACATCTCTAAAGTTTGATAGCAAGTGATACTCAGGAAAACACACAGACACACACCCAATTTTCCTCGAAACAAGTACCCATTTTTTTGGCCACGTGCATTCCAAGCGAGAGACTCTATGGATCCACCCTTTTAGCCTGCATTTTGAAGAATATATTTCATTTTTATTGAATGAGCATGCATTTTGAGGAATATATTTCATTAGCATTGAATGAGCATGCATTTTTTTTTTCCTTCTAAGCGAAGCATATATTTCATTATTATTGAATGAGCATGCTACATTGGAATACAGGTAACTCTAAAAACAAAGCCATGTCTCGTTGAGAGAAGAACAATGACCATGTTTCCTCTAGACGACTCAAAAATGTTGCAACAAGTCATAGAATGTACAAATTAGGACCAAAATCAACTTAGGCATTAGTGATCTCAACATTGATTAATGAACCCTACTACTAATTTACTAATAAGGTTGCAATGTCTTCTTTCCACTCCCAAAATGATAAAAATACCTAAATGGGTCGCTTGAGGATTTAAAATGAGAAAAAAGAACTTCTATAGGATTTTGTATACCTAGGGGGTTGTGGGCTCAAGATTATTTCTTGATGTGGATTTGGCCCATTCAAAGCTCGGAGCAAAAGATGATGGGCTTAATTTCCATTCTGGCCCATCTAGTCATTACTTTAAAAAGTGAAAGTAGATAGCTAAATTGTTGACCTAGATGTAGGTGCTTTGAAAAAAAATGGATAGCTAAATTAGAAAAGATGTGTTCTTTAGCTAAATATTTGCTGAACTGGATTTAAATGCTCTACATGTGAATGTTATTGGTAGATATGGAAAGTGCTTCATTGATGTTGCAATAGTTGCAAGTAAAACCTTATTTTTACTATTTTATACTTATATTTTGGATATCTCTTCAATGCTTCCCTGCAGACACTCGTGCATGTTTCACACTGGATGTTGGATGCGAAGCATACGAAAAATAGACTAAAAGAGGAAGCAAATGGACTAAAAGAGGAAGCAAATGGACTAAAAAAGGAAGTAAATGGACTAAAAGAGGAAGTAAATGTACTAAAAGAGGAAGTTAGCTTTCTTGGCGCTGGTTTCTTTACTGCACTTAAAGATCAAACTCACACCGATATACAGCTCAAGCCAGCCAATAATGGGCTTTCCATGCCCGCACATAGAGCTTTACTGGTTTTCTCTCTCTCTCTCTCTCTCTCTTATATGTATATGGAATAGTTCCCTATTAATTAAATGGTTAAATTTATACTTTATTATTAGCCTAAATTTTGGGGATAATTATTGGTTTTTACATAGTATTAGAGGAAAAGTCTTAAAGTTTGAATCCTTACTCTATAGTTTATCTCCCATTTCAATTAAAATGTTTCATGTGTTGTCTGGTTTCAAACCAAGAGGAGTGTTAAAATATTTATGATATGATTAAATGATGGTTTTATATAACGTTTTATTGCAACTTATTTTGCCTCATAAAGTATTATATTAGAGAGCCAACTATATCACTGATTTCATAAAAATGATAAAAACATATTGCTAATCATTTTACTTTGTATATCATGTTATTTATAGGCAGCAAGATCACAAATCTTTAAAAATATGCTAGACTCAGAGTCAGATGTATGTAAAGTGCCACCAATGGACACCCTAACATTGTCAGAGTTGAACTATGAAGAGCTCGAGTGCCTTTTGGAATTCCTCTATATTGGGAGCTTGCCTAAAGAAAAAGTGGAGAAGCATGTATACTCTTTGTCACTAGCAGCCGACAAGTATGAAATCTCATACTTACAGAAGTTTTGTGACCGTCACATGTTTAGGTCTATGAATACATCCAATGCTCTTGATTTTTTAGAGATCTCAGATATTTGTTCTAACATATCCCTGAAGGAGTCAATTTTGAACTTCATCGCCAAAAACATGGAGGACATAGCTTTCTCAGATAGATATGAGGAATTTGCACTCAAGAACCCACATCTCTGTGTGCAGATAACAAGGGCATCATTGATGGAAGCCAAAAAGAAAATGATTTCATTGTAAGGGAATTACTGGACAGAATGAGATATATGTGTTCATTTCTCTAGATAAAAATAGCTAAGAACTTATTCCTGTGGAATCTTATTGTTTATACATAGACTTTGTTTTCTTAATGACATTAGATATGGGTGAGATTTGTATAAATTTTTAGAATTTATAATGTTTTTTATATTACTCTGACAAGAATTGGGCTATTTTTGTGAAATGCCTGCTATCCTTTTCGTCTTTCATCATGGAATTACTCAATCTGGTGTGGTTGTATTTTTTTTCTTAGTGTTCCATGCATGCTGATGTGTCCGGCACAAAATTGGGGTTTTGTGAACCATCCGCATATAAGTTTTTCTCAATGTTCCCAAATCCGCTGATTCTCCCTCCCCTCGTAATGCCTGCCATGCGCCAGCTGGATTCTAGCCTGTTGTCAACTTAAAGAAAAAAATGGTTTTTTTTTTTTTTTTTCATCTTCATTTTTCAAATAGATTTTTGAAAAAATTTAACTACCGCTCGCTTTGAGTAGACCATCAGAAATTTAAAAATTAAAATGTTAAAAGTTATAAAATAAAGTTTATATCCATGACTTTTTTATAAAATTTCAAATTTTTTCTTAATTTTTTTTCCTTTTTTTTTTTTTTTAATTTAAAAAAAAAAAATAGAAAATTTCATTTACACCCCCTATACTTTCGTGCTTTTTGCAGACACTTTTCATTGTTCAAAAACTCTTACTTTGGTGTATCAAATTTTCGTTTCGTTCCAAATACCCCCTTTACCGTTAGCTTTTGCAGTTAAATCAAACTGTAGATTTAGTAAAAGACCTTTATACCCCCAAATTTTTTTAAAATTTCAAATTTGCCCTTATTTATAAATAAAAAATTATTATATTAAAAAATAATAATAATAAAATAAAAAAAAAGTATTACCAGGGTCACTTTGTGACTGATGGAGTCAAACACAGTTAAATTTTTTATTTTTTAATATATAATAATAATAATAATAATAATAATAATAAATGACCCGTGGGTCACAATGAGTGGGATTAAGATCCACCCGGAGTAAATCCATGGTCCCGAGGTTAAAAAAAAAAAATATATATATATATATATATATATATATATGCTCTCTCCTTTCTCTATAAAAATAAAAATAAAGACAAGAATTAGATTTTACACTACTTACGTCTGATAGAGTTTGCTTGGGAGGAAAATCCCTATGAGGAATGGAGCAAAAGTGGAAGGAAACAAAAAGTTGGATACATCAAAATTGAAGTTTTGGCTGATAGAAGACAATACGCAATCTTGTGAAAATATGAATGGAAAAAATGAGATTTAAAAAAAAAAAAAAAAAAAAAAAACGTATTTAGTTTTTTTTTAGGCATTTCCAGCAGTAAGAGGTATTCTACCTAGTCAAAAAACATAATTCTCTATTTTAGCTACTCATTTTTTAATGCCAATTCCAACAGATTCTTTGTTTCATTCTCTATTTTTTTAAATATTATTTTTTAATCTTTTATTTTATTTTATTTTATTTTCACTTTTCTCTCTCTCTCTCACTCTTCCCTCTCAACCCAAAACCCCCATGACCAGCTCTGCAATTAGCTCCCTCTCTCTCTCTCTCACTCTTGCGGCCAGCTCTGCAATTAGCTCCCTCTCTCTCTCTCACTCTTGCTCTACCTCTTCCCTCTCAACATCCCATGACCAGCTATTTCCTCTTAACCCAAACCCCCCATGGCCAGCTTTGCAATTAGCTCTCTCTCTCTTTCACTTTCGCATTGCCATTCAATTTTTTTTTTTTGTGAGTTTTTAGTGATTCAAAAGACTTGAATTTGTTTCAGAAATTCATGAACAAAAGAGAGAAGAGAGAGAAACGTTGAGAGAGGGAGACAAGAGAGAAAATAATGTGAAAATAATATTATATTCAACAATCTAGTGTGTTACGGTGAATAGCAATATGAAGCTATTCACTGTAGCAGTTAAGGCATAATAGCTAATATGAAACTATTTTGTTGGAGTAAAAAAAAAAGGTAAAAATAGCTAAATATAGTTAATATCTCATTTTTAGCTACACTGTTGGAGATGCTCTTAGAAGTTAATGGCTAAATCGAGAACTTGAAAGTTTAGATGTGTAAATTGAGAGTTTTTTAATTTTGGTGAGTTTTCTGTGCAGTATTTCAGGAATTTAAAGTAAAGTTTTTTCTAGTTCAAAATAAATTATAAAATTCTTTGCGGAATCCAATTTTTTAATATATATATAATTTTTTTTTTTTAAGGGTGGATATTGTTCATTTACAATTTTTTTTTCAGTTGTAGGTGTTGCTCATACATGAATGAGAAATAAATAATGATTTTTTTTTTTTTTTTTTAATAAAAAAGCACCACAAACAAAATGGCTTGGTGTTGGGGCCGCCATATGGGAGTGGCCATCTTCTGGTGGCCCCGTAACGACAGCACCAATAGATGTGGTGGCCGGCCACCGTACGGTGAGATTTCTTTTATTTATTAAAAAATATTTTTAAAAAAACTTTCACCAGCAAATATATATATATATATAACAACAAATATAAAACGAAACTAATTTTTTTAAGTTGAAACCGAGTTTATAGTTTTAAAATCAAATGATTTAGATTTCATTTTCTCATATTTTATTTATAATAAACCATTAATTTGGTACCAGTTGGGAGTAATGGTTTGTCTGTTTCTCTTTGGCACTAGGACTAGCTAGGCACCCTATCGGCCTCCTCATATATACATGTGCGAGTCAGATTAGAGGATCATTAATTCACATATATATCAGAATTTTTTTTTTTTTTTTTTTTTTTAAAAAAAAAAGGATGTGAAAATGAAGATTATCATGACCAGGATTCTAATTAGAGATGACCGTATTCTCACTAATTGATTAAAATTTCAAGCCAAATGAAGCAATTAGTGATCATATACTAATGAAATATTGAATAGACAAATATTAATTTACTCGCTCAAGAAAAGTTCCTGATCAAATGAAAGAGCTAGAAATATTATTATCTATTATTACATAAAAATATAACACTTACAAAGGCAGGTCTCTCACAAGAAAATTACACAACGAGCACACTACATTCTATATGTACGTAGACTTTCCGGTGCCCAACCAAATATATATATATATATATATATATATATATAATTATATATGCTCTACATATTCACTAATAATTACTCAAACAAAGACCCTGGGCACGGAATCTGTGGGCCTGCAGTCCACCTCCCTCAGCTCCGTTTTCAGCCCCTTTCCTCCGCCATTCGCCAGTGGGTGTATTCCATGCGTTGGCCCCGTTATGTGGGCTCGATTCTCCCTCTCATTGTTAATCGATATCCCGAAACGCTTCTCTACACCTGCGTCCGGATAATCTTATTTTTAAAATGCCATTCAAATATAACTAATTGTATAATAATTAAGCACGCACCTCTAAGGAGGTCTTCGTGAAGCTGGCCGTCTCTGGTTAAGGCCATCATGACCTGGGGGAGCCCAAGAGGAAGGTTGTTGCCCCTGTCAACCTGCCAGAAGTGGAAGACCTTGCCGTACGTCTTGGCGACCTTTTCCAAGTCCTGCCGCTCTATGGGACCGGGAACTCCGGGCATGAAGAGCACGCCACTCTTTACTTCGTACTCGTGGGAATGCCACAGCGGCTTCTCCTCGTCCGGCAGTCCCAGGAACAGGTTCTCTGATACGATGTACTCTAGCCCGATGAGCCGGGCATCGGCGTCGGGGCTGTCGTATATGAGGCACTGCCGCATGTCCTCGTTCTGGTGCCCGCAGTAGTGGTGCGCCTCCACTTGCCGGGTCATGTCGTACGCGTAAAAATGAAACCTGAAATATAACAAATTAATAAATCATACGACAGAGAAATGATGAAAGATCGCGAGGAGGAGGAGGAGGAGGCAAATACGTACGCGCAGAGGTGCTGATGGATCTTGTTGATGGGAGCAAAGTTTTGGATGGTGGCGGTAGCCGTTTCGAGGAAAGCCGTGCCGGTCTTAGTCGGCTCGCCGTGAACCTCTGGGTAAGTGGACATGATTTCCTGATTTTGCTGCTTAATTCTCAAACAACAGGTACACTGGTTTAACCCTCTTATTCTTATATTATACATTCTTGGCTGGCAGCATGATAGAGCTGTGGAGTTCGATAAGCCTATTGTTGCATGCAGTGTTACACGTGTCAGAGGATGTGGCAGACGTGCCTCATAACGTGGCTCCCCTAACCTCCTTGCAGGACCTCACCAAATGGCTCGCGGCCCATGGGCCATGGGTACATGCAGAATTTTTAGGTGGTGTTTGTTAAAGACCACTGAACACCACTATTCCACCAAATACTATTCATATAATTTTTTTTCCAAAAAATAACATCAAAATATTATCACTTAAAAAAAATTAAATAAATAAAAAGGCATTAAAATCGCCGCTATTTGGTCCAAACAGCGGCGACTAAAAAGGCATTAAAATTGCTGCTATTTGGTCCAAACAGCGGTGACTCTAGTCGCCGTTGATGAGGGGTCAATAGCGGCGACTTTGAGGTTGCTACTATTTAAAAGAGAAAAAAAAAAAAAACATAAATTAAAAAGGCCTTAGGTGCAACTTTATTTGGTCTGAACAGTGATGACCACCATAATCGCCGCTGATGAGGGGTAAATAGTGTCGCCGCTATTTAAAAGAGAAAAATTAAAAAAA